>NW_027361784.1:35312500-35475000 GCF_039654945.1 Dendrobates tinctorius
CCGAGAGACCAGTGACTGAATCCTGTACATACCACTGGGTGACCAGGGACTGGATCCTGTATATACTCCTGGGTGACCAGGGACTGGATCCTGTACATACCCCTGGGTGACCAGAGACTGGATCCTGTATATACCCCTGGGTCACCAGTGACTGGATCCTGTATATACCCCTGGGTGACCAGTGACTGAATCCTGTATATACTACTGGGTGACCAGGGACTGGATCCTGTATATACCCTTGGGTGACCAGAGACTGGATCCTGTACATACCCCTGGGTGACCAGAGACTGAATATTGTATATTTAAAATGGGTGACCAGGGACTGTATCCTGTATATACCCCTGGGTGACCAGGGACTGGATCCTGTATATACCCGAGAGACCAGTGACTGAATCCTGTACATACCACTGGGTGACCAGGGACTGGATCCTGTATATACTCCTGGGTGACCAGGGACTGGATCCTGTACATACCCCTGGGTGACCAGAGACTGGATCCTGTATATACCCCTGGGTGACCAGTGACTGAATCCTGTATATACTACTGGGTGACCAGGTACTGGATCCTGTACATACCCCTGGGTGACCAGGGACTGGATCCTGTATATACTACTGGGTGACCAGGGACTGGATCCTGTATATACCCTTGGGTGACCAGAGACTGGATCCTGTACATACCCCTGGGTGACCAGGGGCTGAATATTATATATAACAATGGGTGACCAGGGACTGGATCCTGTATATACCCCTGGGTGACCAGGGACTGGATCCTGTATATACTACTGGGTGACCAGGGACTGGATCCTGTATATACCCTTGGGTGACCAGAGACTGGATCCTGTACATACCCCTGGGTGACCAGGGGCTGAATATTATATATAACAATGGGTGACCCGGGACTGGATCCTGTATATACCCCTGGGTGACCAGGGACTGGATCCTGTATATACCCCTGGGTGACCAGGGACTGAATATTATATATAACAATGGGTGACCAGGGACTGAATCCTGTACATACCACTGGGTGACCAAGGACTGGATCCTGTATATACCCCTGGGTGACCGTGACTGAATCCTGTATATACCCCTGGGTGACCAGTGACTGAATCCTGTATATACACCTGGGTGACCAGTGACTGAATCCTGTATATACCACTGGGTGACCAGGTACTGGATCCTGTATATACCACTGGGTGACCAGTGATGTGGCACAGCTGGCTTCTATAATGTCCCCCTTGATAAATCTCATCCATAATTTAAGGTTTTCTAATTATTTTTAGTGCGGTATGTCTTGAAGCTCGAGGGGAACCCAATAAAAACTGCGTAACCTACAATGTGCTGTTTATAATAGCAGTGCCTTGTAAGGTTGCGGTGGGAACCTTGACGGCTCCCTCTGCACCCCCTATAGAGTCCTGGCTGTAATCATCCCCCCAACATGAGAACAATCCTCTTACACCAGCTAACTAGGGTTTAGATGACTGAAACTAATTCTACTTACTGTGGATCCACAGAAATCCTCCGGAGTGGCGCGTGCCGCGCTCGCTGCTAATTTCACAGGCAGAATATTGTGTTGTGTAAACACATTCCAGGTAATTACGGCAGATGTGTATCATACTTTCCGCACGGCTTCCATTTTTTGCCGACATTGCAGACGTTTCAATGTGTGATGAGATGAGGGATGACGAGAGATGCTGGGCTATGTAGTCCAACGCTGCTTCTCTGGTAGACACTAACAGTCTATAGCATTACGATTGTTGTTCGCAAGGCACAGGGGGGGAACTCCTAGATCAGGAGATCAAAGACCCCACTTGAAAAAAGATTTTTTGAAAAGTGGGCAGAGCTTAACTAAAAGGGTTGTGGCCTCAAGCAACCTATCAGATTGATCAAAATGTAAGCCCAAAAAGTGGCAGACATCAGAGCGAAAGGGGCGTCAAATGTATTAAGAGGTGGATGCCTCTTAAAGGGAATCTGTCCCCAGGTTTTAGCCACCTAACCTGAGAGCAGCATCACATAGGGGCTCAGACACTGATTCTGGCAATGTGTCACTTACTAGGCTGCTTGCTGCGGTTTTGATAATCTCGCTGATAAAACAGTGATTTTATCACTACAGGACTAGTAAACCTGATGCCAGGAGTCAAGAATATTCATGAGCTCTGTATAACCCCTCCCCCAGCACGGATTGGCAGCTTTCTGCCAATCACTGTCATGGGCGGGATTATACAGAGCTGAACATTCACAGAACAGCTAAATCTGCAGCAGATAAAACAGTGATTGTATCAAAACTACAGTAAGAAGCCTAGTAAGTGCCACATCGCTGGAATCGGGGTCTGTTCCCCTACATTACACTGTCCTCAGATGGGGAAGTAAAAACCTGGTGACAGATTCACTTTAATGAACTTGGTGCATCTTACTCCAGCGTACCCTTGGTACCAAATGCCAGTCTTGATGAATGTGGGCCAATGTGCGGTTTTTCAAGCAAATTCTAAGATTATTCTAACAATAAAAATAAAGGATGAAACGTATTGTTAATCAAAAACCTCCTATCGTTTAGTGTATACAGCTCTAATGCAGACCTATCAGTTTCCATGGTTACAGAATGCAAAGAAATCTCGTGTAGTCTGATCTTGTAATAACAAATTACTCCGCTTCTTCTACTGTCTGTAACTTAGCAAGAAAATGGGCAGATGGGCTGATGGCTGCAAGATCAGCTTTTGAGACTATCCCGCCCCATAAAATATAGGTCATGACTGCAAAGTGTTCCAAACTTATCGCCCTTGAACACATAGTCGTGGCAGCCGCAGTGCCTCTTCTCTCACTCATGCCAGTCCTAATGCCAACAGTGGATCAGTAATGGTAGCAGGGACTTGTGTTTGTCTCTGATGCCTGCAGAGTCTTTCCTGCTGCCGCCTGCAGTCTTTCCTGTTGCCGCCTGCAGAGTCTCCTCCTGCTGCCGCCTGCAGAGTCTCCTCCTGCTGCCGCATACTCTGACCTTATGCATGCACAGGTATGGCTCTGTGCAGGCAGCAGAGACAACTGTAAAGGAGCTGTAGACATGAAATAACGGGGTATTTTTTTAATGACTACTTGCACAGTTTCTGCAGTGGAACAATAACCCCTTGTTCTTCCTTACAGGCAACTTCAGAAATAACCTTATAAATATAAATGTGCGCTATATAATAGGCAGTTACAGAGAATTTCTTAGATAAGAGGAGGGACCTCTGAATTTTCAGTGAAATCTTCCTCATCGTCGGTCACATGTTTGGGTTTGCAGTTGCTCAGTACGAGCGGTCCTTGTGCTCCGCTTCTCTTTTCCTGGACGATATTTGCCACGTCGGGAAAAGAACGTGCATTCGGATCCACTTCAAGTTTCTCAGTTCTCTTTAAACTGCAGGAAATATAACAAAGGGCTGAAATCAGTGAGAGGAGAGAGGACGCTGCGATACAGGGAATACTGAGACAGTCACCTCACACAGCGCTCCAATGGAGGAGGATAACATGATGATGGCTACAAACACCCTCATCTATGGGAACAGTTAAAAGCTGATCATATGCAGAAAGGTTAAAGCTTAATAAAAACAATTCACATCAGAAATTGTAATTTATAGGTGATGACATCACAAGCTGTAATTTATAGGTGATGACATCACAAGTTCTGGTTTATAGGTGAGGACATCACAAGATGCAGTTTATAGGTGATGACATCACAAGCTGTAATTTATAGGAGATGACATCACAAGTTGTGGTTTATAGGTGAGGACATCACAAGATGCAGTTTATAGGTGATGACATCACAAGCTGTAATTTATAGGTGATGACATCACAAGTTGTGGTTTATAGGTGAGGACATCACAAGATGCAGTTTATAGGTGAGGACATCACAAGATGCAGTTTATAGGTGATGACATCACAAGCTGTAATTTATAGGTGATGACATCACAAGTTGTGGTTTATAGGTGAGGACATCACAAGATGCAGTTTATAGGTGAGGACATCACAAGATGCAGTTTATAGGTGATGACATCACAAGCTGTAATTTATAGGTGATGACATCACAAGTTGTGGTTTATAGGTGAGGACATCACAAGCTGTAGTTTGGAGGTGATGACATCACAAGCTGTAGTTTGGAGGTGATGACATCACAAGCTGTAGTTTGGAGGTGATGACATCACAAGGTGTAGTTTGGAGGTGATGACATCACAAGCTGTAATTTATAGTTGATGACATCACAAGCTGTAGTTTATAGGTGATAACATCAGAACCTGTGGTTTATAGGTGACGAAATCACAAGATGCAGTTTAGAGGTGATGACATCACAAGCTGTAGATAATTGGGGATGACATCAGAACCTGCAGTTTATAGATGGTGACACCAGAACTTGTAGGTAACAGATATTACTGTAATAGGGTGGAGAGACCTTGTGCAGAAGTCAGGCTCTTCTCTATAGAAAAACTCCATTCTTAGCTAAAATGGGGATTGCAATCTGGCGCAAAGGTCATAAAACAGAAGACGAAGGGTACACAAATTCCCATCCCTTCCATCCTGAGCGGCAAAGGTGGGCCCAGTAATGAAGCCCCTCTCACATGTACACGACAGCCAATCTTCATTTTGACATTAGTACATAAGGAGGCAGCTCTTACATTTCCAACACATGAAGCTCTCCTCGCTGTGAGGCGGCTGCGGTGCCAACGTTATTATTTTAATTGTGAAATGAAAGAGTAACAAGATGATTACGCGGAGTCATGATCCCGGCGAGCAGCGGCAGTCATGCACACAAATTTGAGATGTTGTGTACGCCTCGGTCCTGTTGGGATAATTACCACGGCATTATTACCAACAAAGGAGCCAAGCTTCAGAATGAGCCCAGGGAGCAGGCGCAGCAACGGAAAAATGTTCCCATTCATACGGGATCTAATGCCAGAAAAGTATGGTATGAATAACACTTATTTACCACTGATTAGCTGCTATATTCAGGAGCGATGCAGCGACGAGCCGCGCAGGCTTTACATACTGTAGGAATAGCGCCATCACGGGCCGGGATCACACTCAATAATGACTACAGTAATGCACCTAAAGGACATGTCTACTTGAGAAAATCCATTTTCAAATATTGATGACACAAAGGTCATCAATATCAGATTGGTGTGGGTCGGACCGGTGAGACCTAGTTGACCGATGCTGGAGCTTAGGGAGTGAGCGAATAATAGGAGGGGAGAAGGATATTTTATTGTTTTCATAACCTCTTCTTGGCCAATATGGATACAGAGAAATGGGGGCTGGCTCGCGGCCCATATGAGTTCAGCAAATTGAATCCTAAAAAAATTTGGAAGGAAAATAGTGGTGCGTCTTATAATCTGAAGGTAGTCAACTAGGGGATGGTGGCTGCAGTGAAGCAGGGTCACAGGAGGCAGAGTCGCTTCTTCAGGAGGCCGGCCGCTGCAGGAGTGGGGCGATGCTGTGGACCCCGGGCTGTGAGGAGGGAGTGTCCAGGTGCTGCAAGGCTACAAGCCCTGGGCTCTCCTAAGATGATGCCAGCACTAACAGGAGTCCTCCTTCCCACTGATTACCCTGTGGTGGGCTTCGAGAGAATGAACCCTGGAGGCAGCGCATGCGCAGATTGAGATCTCGTCTCCTAAAATGTCAATCTGCGTATGCGCTGCCTCTGGTGGCCATTTAACTGAAGCCAATCGCAAGGTAATCAATGGGGGAAGGAAGACTTCAATCAGCGCCAACATCTTAGGAGAGCCCAAGGCCCACAACCTTGCAGCGCCTGGACACCCCCTCCACCCAGCCTGGGAGCCACGGCATCACTTCACACCTGCTCCGCCGCTGTCCTCCTGAAGCAGCGACCATGACTTCTGTGACCCCGCTCCACCACTGCTGACCCCCTGGTAAGCTACCAGGACTATAAGATGCACCACCATTTTATCTAAAAAAAAAAATGTTTTCCTATTTTACTCCCCAAAATTTGGGGTGCGTCTTATAGTCTGCAAAATACAATCATTCATTTTGTTTAAAATCGATTTGCTCATCCTTATCATCTACAGGCACTCAGAACATGTACTTAGAGAGGACCTTTCACCAAATTCTTCATGATGAACTGGACACACGATATTATAGTGCCAGCAAAAAACAATAAAACGCTTTTGTTTATATTTCACCTTTTCATTGTAGAAATGTTAGCAATCAAAGTATTTGGCATCTAATCAGTTAGTTTCCATAAAGTTCAAGTGGGCGTTATCAGACAGTTTTCACTGGGGGCGTGTACTTATTCACCCTGTATGATGCTGACCAATCATAAAAAGACAGCAATACTCAAGATTAAAGAAGAACATGTCCCCATTACAGCTTGGAGCAGATTTCTCAGTGTGTGAGATGTACAATGTCAGATAGCCCTCATCTCCGGAGCTCCTGGTCTAACCTCCTGCATGATTAGAAAGTCATCTGTGCTCTACTCCCAGATCTAATACTTTTAAGATAAAGTACAAGCAGTTTGTGTGGAGAGAGGAGCATTTAAGCGGGGTTCAGCTGTCAAGATTACAAAAAATGTAACCTGCTCTCATAGCACTGTCACCTCTGCTGTACTGCCCCTCTCCCCATACTGAATGTCCAAAGATGTGCCAGTAATCACACCTATGTCTGCTGTGCTCTGTGCAACTTGTAATCACTCTACATTGAGATCAGGCTGTCATTACATCTCAGGAGGAGCCCAGAACAGTCAGGCTGCTCCTGTGTGAGACACAGAATGATCTTACTGCAGATGGAGTACAAGTTTAGCAGTTTAAGATTATCCTAACATTTTCTTGTTGCTTTTTACAGCAAAACCCAAGGTCCGTAAACAGCTTACAACACAGCAAAGGGATCTCATTGGTGAAAGTGATCAGTCAGGACGAGGGAATAAAAAAAATGTTTCCAATGCATTAGATCTACCATAGAGCACTGTGAAAAAGGACATCAAGAAGTGGCTTAAATATTGTACAACAGTGACATTACCTAGAATTGGATGACCGTCAAAGATTGATGAAAATACAAGAAGAAAATTGGTCCTAAAAGCCTACAACAACAGTAAAGGAGCAAGAATTTCTAACAAGTGTTGGTTGTAAACTGCAGGTGACAACAATCTCCTGTATTCTTTAGATTGTGAGCCCCATCGAGGACAGTGATGATAATGTGTGCAAAAACTGTAAAGCGCTGTGGAATATGTTAGCGCTATATAAAAATAAAGATTATTATTATTATCTGTCGGGTCTGTAAGGTAGAATGGCGGAACCGAAGCATTTTCTTACACAAAAAGGCTATGTTTTGCCAAAACTTACATCAAGCCTGTCAAAAGCTACCAAAAAGATCAAAGTTTTGGAATGACCAAACCAGAGCCAAGCCCTGAATCCAACTGAAAATCTGTGGGTGAACCGAAGAGGGCGCTGTACACAGGAGATGCCCATGCAATCTGACTGATGTGGAGCTACTGCAAGGAAGGGTGAGCAAAAATCACCAATTTTAGATGTGCCATGCTGATAGACTCCTACCCCAAAAGACTGAATGCTGTCATAAATTCAAACTGTACTTCAACAAAGTATTAATTCAAGGGTGTGTATATTTATGCAACCCCATTGTTTCAGTTCTTTCTTTTTCCATCCAAAAAGATTTCAGTTTATTCTTCAATTAATTTCTACAGATTACAGCAGACATTAAAGATGGAAAAAGCTCTCTGACATTATTCTTCTTGGTATGATTTTTCATGACAAAAACCTATTATTATTTATTATATAAGTATATAATATACCGGTAAGTATAATACAGGATGTAACTCAGGATCAGTAATGTCTGTACCCAGTGTCTGTACCAGCAGAATAGTGAGTACAGCTCTGGGGTATAATACAGGATGTAACTCAGGATCAGTAACGTAATGTATGTACACAGTGACTGCACCAGCAGAATAGTGAGTGCAGCTCTGGAGTATAATACAGGATGTAACTCAGGATCAGTAACGTAATGTATGTACACAGTGACTGCACCAGCAGAATAGTGAGTGCAGCTCTGGGGTATAATACAGGATGTAACTCAGGATCAGAAATGTAATGTATGTACACAGTGACTGCACCAGCAGAATAGTGAGCGCAGCTCTGGAGTATAATACAGGATGTACCTCAGGATCAGTAATGTAATGTATGTACACAGTAACTGCACCAGCAGAATAGTGAGTGCAGCTCTGGGGTATAATACAGGATGTAACTCAGGATCAGTAATGTAATGTATGTACACAGTGACTGCACCAGCAGAATAGTGAGCGCAGCTCTGGAGTATAATACAGGATGTAACTCAGGATCAGTAATGTAATGTATGTGCACAGTGACTGCACCAGCAGAATAGTGAGTGCAGCTCTGGGGTATAATACAGGATGTAACTCAGGATCAGTAATGTAATGTATGTGCACAGTGACTGCACCAGCAGAATAGTGAGTGCAGCTCTGGGGTATAATACAGGGTGTAACTCAGGATCAGTAATGTACTGTATGTACACAGTGACTGCACCAGCAGAATAGAGAGTGCAGCTCTGGGGTATAATACAGGATGTAACTCAGGATCAGTACAGGATCAGTAATGTATGTACACAGTGACTGCACCAGCAGAATAGTGAGTGCAGCTCTGGGGTATAATACAGGGTGTAATTCAGGATCAGTAATGTATGTACACAGTGACTGCACCAGCAGAATAGAGAGTGCAGCTCTGGGGTATAATACAGGATGTAACTCAGGATCAGTACAGGATCAGTAATGTAATGTATGTGCTCAATGACTGCACCAGCAGAATAGTGATTGCAGCTCTGGAGTATAATACAGGATGTAACTCAGGATCAGTAATGTAATGTATGTACACAGTGACTGCACCAGCAGAATAGTGAGTGCAGCTCGGGTATAATGCAGGATGTAACTCAGGATCAGTAATGTAATCTATGTACCCAGTGACTGTACCAGCAGAATAGTGAGTGCAGCTCTGGGGTATAATACAGGATGTAACTCAGGATCAGTACAGCAATGTATGTACACAGTGACTGCACCAGCAGAATAGTGATTGCAGCTCTGAAGTATAATACAGGATGTAACTCAAGATCAGTAATGTAATGTATGTACCCAGTGACTGTACCAGCAGAATAGTGAGTAAAGCTCTGGGGTATAATGCAGGATGTAACTCAGGATCAGTAATGTAATGTATGTGCACAGTGACTGCACCAGCAGAATAGTGAGTGCAGCTCTGGAGTATAATACAGGATGTAACTCAGGATCAGTAATGTATGTACACAGTGACTGCACCAGCAGAATAGCGAGTGCAGCTCTGGAGTATAATACAGGGTGTAACTCAGGATCAGTAATGTACTGTATGTACACAGTGACTGCACCAGCAGAATAGAGAGTGCAGCTCTGGGGTATAATACAGGATGTAACTCAGGATCAGTACAGGATCAGTAATGTATGTACACAGTGACTGCACCAGCAGAATAGTGAGTGCAGCTCTGGGGTATAATACAGGGTGTAATTCAGGATCAGTAATGTATGTACACAGTGACTGCACCAGCAGAATAGAGAGTGCAGCTCTGGGGTATAATACAGGATGTAACTCAGGATCAGTACAGGATCAGTAATGTAATGTATGTGCTCAATGACTGCACCAGCAGAATAGTGATTGCAGCTCTGGAGTATAATACAGGATGTAACTCAGGATCAGTAATGTAATGTATGTACACAGTGACTGCACCAGCAGAATAGTGAGTGCAGCTCTGGGGTATAATGCAGGATGTAACTCAGGATCAGTAATGTAATCTATGTACCCAGTGACTGTACCAGCAGAATAGTGAGTGCAGCTCTGGGGTATAATACAGGATGTAACTCAGGATCAGTAATGTATGTACACAGTGACTGTACCAGCAGAATAGTGAGTGCAGCTCTGGAGTATAATACAGGATGTAACTCAGGATCAGTACAGCATCAGTAATGTAATGTATATACACAGTGACTGCACCAGCAGAATAGTGATTGCAGCTCTGAAGTATAATACAGGATGTAACTCAAGATCAGTAATGTAATGTATGTACCCAGTGACTGTACCAGCAGAATAGTGAGTAAAGCTCTGGGGTATAATGCAGGATGTAACTCAGGATCAGTAATGTAATGTATGTGCACAGTGACTGCACCAGCAGAATAGTGAGTGCAGCTCTGGAGTATAATACAGGATGCATCTCAGGATCAGTAATGTAATGTATGTACACAGTGACTGCACCAGCAGAATTGTGAGTGCAGCTCTGGAGTATAATACAGAATGTAACTCAGGATCAGTAAAGGATCAGTAATGTAATGTATGTGCACAGTGACTGCACCAGCAGAATAGTGAGTGCAGCTCTGGAGTATAATACAGGATGTAACTCAGGATCAGTAATGTAATGTATGTACACAGTGACGGCACAAGCAGAATAGTGAGTGCAGCTCTGGGGTATAATACAGGATGTAACTCAGGATCAGTACAGGATCAGTAATGTAATGTATGTGCACAGTGACTGCACCAGCAGAATAGTGAGTGCAGCTCTGGAGTATAATACAGGATGTAACTCAGGATCAGTAATGTAATGTGTGTACACAGTGACTGCACAAGCAGAACAGTGAGTGCATCTCTGGGTATAATACAGGATGTAACTCAGGATCAGTAATGTAATGTATGTACACAGTGACTGCACCAGCAGAATAGTGAGTGCAGCTCTGGAGTATAATACAGGATGTAACTCAGGATCACTACAGGATCAGTAATGCAATGTATGTACACAGTGACTGCACCAGCAGAATAGTGAGTGCAGCTCTGGAGTATAATACAGGATGTAACTCAGGATCAGTAATGCAATGTATGTACACAGTGACTGCACCAGCAGAATAGTGAGTGCAGCTCTGGAGTATAATACAGGATGTAACTCAGGATCAGTAATGCAATGTATGTACACAGTGACTGCACCAGCAGAATAGTGAGTGCAGCTCTGGAGTATAATACAGGATGTAACTCAGGATCACTACAGGATCAGTAATGCAATGTATGTACACAGTGACTGCACCAGCAGAATAGAGAGTGCAGCTCTGGGGTATAATACAGGATGTAAATCAGGATCAGTACAGGATCAGTAATGTAATGTATGTACACAGTGACTGCACCAGCAGAATAGTGAGTGCAGCTCTGGAGTATAATACAGGATGTAACTCAGGATCAGTAATGCATGTACACAGTGACTGCACCAGCAGAATAGTGAGTGCAGCTCTGGAGTATAATACAGGATGTAACTCAGGATCAGTACAGGATCAGTAATGTAATGTATGTACACAGTGACTGCACCATCAGAATAGTGAGTGCAGCTCTGGAGTATAATACAGGATGTAACTCAGGCTCAGTACAGGATCAGTAATAACTCACTAAAGGAAAACACACTGCCTTCCTTCTGTATGACACCCACAGTACATGAGGTGCATAGTAAATCTGGCCGTGGCTCAGCCTGACTATGTGTCTTTAGCTTACTGCTCCCATTTCTGCTTATATGAGGCAGCTGCTAATGCAGAGGTAATTGATTAATGCAGCAATAGACTGGACATCCTCGGATCTGATTTATGTGCTGAGCAGGAACAGACTGAAGTGTTTGCTGCACAGTTTATTCAATAAAAGCTTCACTTTCGCTTGCTAAGATCCAGACTTCCCGAGGGTTTTATATGGCTTTCATATAAGATCTATGCACAAGGAAACTGCAGAACCCTATATACGGATGATAATGGCTTCCATATATAACTGTGGTAGGGATGGAGATGGTATTCTAAGGGAAATCCATTACTGTATTAACCTCTTAATAAATGGCAGTAATTTTGGCCCGGGTGCAGCCAGCTTTCGAGTGATACGCGTGGGGTTATTTTCGCTGTAGAATAGTTTTTGTGTTATTGGTGATTGTTGCATTGTATTATTACTCTTTGTGCTCCTTTCATTAGTTATGTAATGTGTCTGGACGGCGGTTATTGGCTTTGAAGTTAAAGCGGTTATCCAGTGCCTCTCACTTCTGCTTCGTGTGGGGCCTCTGACAAAAAAAGTCTGTAGGCCGCTTGTCTGGACTTGTGCACACGTCCTATTATAATAGTTAGTAGAAGGGCAGACGTGTGAGGTGGTGTTACCGTATACGACTATAGGCCGCCGTGGCCAGTGATTGGTGGCCTGAGGTTGGTGGCTATGATTGGCCAGTGATTGATGGCTTGTGACCATGATTGGCCAGTGATTGGTGCCCATAATTGGCCAGAGATTGGTGGCTATGATCGGTCAATGATTGGTGGCCTGTGGCCATGATTGGCTAGTGACTGATGGCCATAATTTGCCAGAGATTGGTGGCCTGTGCTTGGTGGCCATGATTGGTGGCCGTAATTAATCAGTGATTGGTGGCCTGTGGCCATGATTGGCTAGTGACTGGTGGCCATAATTTTCCAGAGATTGGTGGCCATGATTGGTGGCCGTAATTAATCAGTGATTGGTGGCCTGTGGCCATGATTGGCTAGTGATTGGTGGCCATAATTTGCCAGAGATTGGTGGCCTGTGCTTGGTGGCCATGATTGGTGGCCGTAATTAATCAGTGATTGGTGGCCTGTGGCCATGATTGGCTAGAGATTGGTGGCCATAATTTGCTAGAGATTGGTGGCCTGTGGTTGGTGGCCGTAATTAACCAGTGATTGGTGGCCTGCTGTTGGTGGCCATGATTGGCTAGTGATTGGTTGAATGTGGTTGGTGGCCGAAATTGACCAGTGCTTGGTGTCCTGTGGTTGGTGGCCGCAACTGACCAGTGTTTGGTGTCCTGTGGTTGGTGGCCATAATTGGCCAGTGATGGGTGACCATGATTGGACAGTGATTGGTGGCCAGTGGTTGCCGCACTTGCATGTATTTGCTGCAACAAAGTAAACAAAAACTAGCAGGGACCTCCGTAGCCTCGTAGCTGGAGACATAGACAACTCCGGACTATCCCTTCAATACACTGAACTTAAAAAGAAGTGACACCCAAACTCCAATTTATAGTAAGCACAGCCATATAGGGGACTCCAGCCTCTATACAAGTCATACATTTACTGCATAAATCAGCCCCTCAGTTGTGCAAAACACGCTCTTTATTCCTGCTCCCCTATATATGGGCTTTGTGGAAGGTTGTGCGCACACGTGCGGAATTGCTGCGGATTTTATGCGTTTCTGCCACATTTTTTCGCCACGAAAACGCATAAAATAAGCAACCCATTGTATTCAATGGCATTCCGCACATGCTGTGCTAATGCTGCGAATGGTACCCACGGTCTGGAGGAGAGGAGATTCTCCTCCAAGCTCTGGGTACCATATCCCTGTAAAAAATAGAATTAAAATAAAAAAATCGTCATATTCTCACCCTCCAGGCCTCAGCGATGCTCCCGTCAAGTCCCGTTCCCAGGGATGCCTTGCGACAATGACGTAGCGGTCTTGCGTGATGCTACGTCATCTGGGGACATTGTCGCAAGGCATCGCTGGGAACGGGACTTGCCGGGAGCATCGCGAGGATCGGGAGTGCTGCAGGGGACGCCGGAAGGTGAGAATATCATGATTTTTTATTTTTTTCATTATTTTTAACATTATATCTTTTTACTATTGAGGCTGCATAGGAAGACTCAATAGTAAAAAGTTGGTCACACTTGTCAAACACGATGTTTGACGAGTGTGACCAACTTAATTACGCTTGCAAAACGCTAGCTTTTCGCGGGAATTCCGCATGTGGATTTCCCAAGGCAGGGAGTTGCGGAATTGCTGCGGAAATTTCCGCGGCAATTCTGCACGTGTGCACATAGCCTTAATTGTGCTTTGGGGGTGACAGACTCCCCTGTTTAATAAATCTGTACGCAGTATGCTCCTGAGCTCCCCCTGGTGGTGACAGCAGGATTCTATCAATGTGACGGCATAATGGGATATTAGCCGCAAAATGTGTAACTCCCGTGTTACCTCTCTTGCATTTTAGTGTGGTTCTGGCTTTTCAGTGTAGAAGAGGTCGTCCTCGGCTTCTGGATAAGTTCTGAGGCCTGAAAGACAGAAAAAAAACAAAACGTTATATTGTTTAAAGGGCATTTCCATCCAAAGAAGCAACCTCCATTGTCTATGCTGTTAACAAATCCCATCCTTCCCAACTGCAGGAAATGCTACTTTGTGTCGCACATGGTCATATTTTGCCCAAATTCTCATAACCCTCATCCTGTAACCGAGTACCATCTGATCTACCCCCTTCCCTCACAATGGATCAGGCCAGGATGACATGGACCCCGGGGCGGCAGTACTCCATATGTTCTGACGTAATAACTTCATTGTGTCTGGATATTGGGGAGGTCAGATGTACATGATATGTCAAGTGATCCCGTACACTGGGGGTCCGCAACCTATGGTGCTTCCAACATGTCCTGAGAACCAGCTGTCAGCCATGCCGGGAGTTATAGTGTCACAACAGCCGGAGTGCAGCGGGTACAGACACTCACCAGAGACATTGCTTTCAGTTTAATAGCCATGGGCATTTATCCTGTAGACTCAATACCCTGTGTAGTCCAAGGGGCTGACAAGGGCCATTATGGGCTATCATATCAATTTCAAAGCAGCACCTATTTGCTGTATGGCTACAGTGTGTTTCTTCAGCAGAGCAGAGCCCACACTGTAGATGAGAGTGTATATACCTTAGCAATTACACATGAGCAACAGATTATATATATACACACACACACACACATAGGGTGGGCCATTTACAGTGCCTTGCGAAAGTATTCGGCCCCTTGGAACTTTTCAACCTTTTCCCACATATCATGCTTCAAACATAAAGATACCAAATGCAAATTTTTGGTGAAGAATCAACAAGTGGGACACAATTGTGAAGTTGAACGAAGTTTATTGGTTATTTTAAATTTTTGTGGAAATTCAAAAACTGAAAAGTGGGGCGTGCAATATTATTCGGCCCCTTTACTTTCAGTGCAGCAAACTCACTCCAGAAGTTCATTGTGGATCTCTGAATGATCCAATGTTGTCCTAAATGACTAATGATGATAAATATAATTCACCTGTGTGTAATCAAGTCTCCGTATAAATGCACCTGCTCTGTGATAGTCTCAGGGTTCTGTTTAAAGCACAGAGGGCATCATGAAGACCAAGGAACACAACAGGCAGGTCCGTGATACTGTTGTGGAGAAATTTAAAGCTGGATTTGGATACAAAATGATTTCCAAAACTTTAAACATCCCAAGGAGCACTGTGCAACCGATCATATTGAAATGGAAGGCGTATCATACCACTGCAAATCTACCAAGACCCGGCCGGCCCTCTAAACTTTCATCTCAAACAAGGAGAAGACTGATCAGAGATGCAGCCAAGAGGCCCATGATCACTCAGGATGAACTGCAGAGATCTACAGCTGAGGTGGGACCATCTGTCCATAGGACAACAATCAGTCGTACACTGCACAAATCTGGCCTTTATGGAAGAGTGGCAAGAAGAAAGCCATTTCTCAAAGATATCCATAAAAAGTGTTGTTTAAAGTCTGCAACAAGCCACCTGGGAGACACCAAACATGTGGAAGAAGGTGCTCTGGTCAGATGAAACCAAAATCGAACTTTTTGGCAACAATGCCAAACAATATGTTTGGTGTAAAAGCAACACAGCTCATCACCCTGAACACACCATCCCCACTGTCAAACGTGGTGGTGGCAGCATCATGGTTTGGGCCTGCTTTTCTTCAGCAGGGACAGGGAAGATGGTTAAAATTGAAGGGAAGATGGATAGAGCCAAATACAGGACCATTCTTGAAGAAAACCTGTTGGAGTCTGCAGAAGACCTGAGACTGGGACGGAGATTTGTCTTCCAACAAGACATTGATCCCAAACATAAAGCAAAATCTACAATGGAATGGTTCACAAATAAACGTATCCAGGTGTTAGAATGGCCAAGTCACAGTCCAGACCTGAATCCAATCGAGAATCTGTGGAAAGAGCTGAAAACTGCTGTTCACAAACGATCTCCATCCAACCTCACTGAGCTCGAGCTGTTTGCCAAGGAAGAATGGGCAAGAATTTCAGTCTCTCGATGTACAAAACTGATAGAGACATACCCCAAGCGACTGCAGCTGTAATCGCAGCAAAAGGTGGCGCAACAATGTATTAAGTTAAAGGGGCCGAATAATATTGCACGCCCCACTTTTCAGTTTTTGAATTTCCACAAAAATTTAAAATAACCAATAAATTTCGTTCAACTTCACAATTGTGTCCCACATGTTGCTGATTCTTCACCAAAAATTTACATTCGGTATCTTTAGGTTTGAAGCCTGATATGTGGGAACAGGTTGAAAAGTTCCAGGGGGCTGAATACTTTTGCAAGGCACTGTATATGGATACACCTAAATAGAATGGGAATGGTTGGTGATATCAACTTCTTGTTTGTGGCACATTATTATATGGGAGGGGGGGAATTTTTCAAGATGGGTGGTGACCATGGCGGCCATTTTGAAGTCAGCCATTTTGGATCCAACTTTATTTTTTCCAATGGGAAGAGGGTCATGCGACAAATCAAACTTATTGAGAATTTCACATAAATAACAATGGTGTGCGTGGCTTTAACGTAACTTTATTCTTTCATGAGTTATTTACAAGTTTATGACCACTTATAAAATGTGTTCAAAGTGCTGCCCATTGTGTTGGATTGTCAATGCGACCCTCTTCTCCCACTCTTGACACACTGAGAGCTGCAGGTCTTGTACAATCACTTGTGGGATTTTGAACACCTGCGCCTTCAGCAATCTGCCATGTCTAGCTAGTATAGACAGTGTTCTTACGACTTAGAAGTTGTGACGGCCACTTCTAGGAAAATTCAATGTCTTTGCATTTTACACTATTCTTTCTCTAATTTGCACACGTTTATGATCTCTACCGATCACTTTTTGGACCGCTCTCTTGATTTTCTTTTTTGCGTTGAGTTTGGAATACCTCCTTGTTGCATTAGTCGTGTTAAGCTATTTACTTTGTAATTTTTGATTCAATGACTAAATTTACAAAATTTCTGCCATATGCAATGAAACAAGAACAAAAGGGGTTGCATAATTTTTATTGAAACTGTGGCAGACAGGCATGCTGGGAAACCTTAACCAGTCCACATTACTTCCATGCCTGCACTTTGGTTGTTACTTTTCCTTTTTTTCTACTTTTATTTTCCTCTTAGATCTGATAATAAAGTGACTGCGGTCCGTGTGCGGTTACACAATAATGTGTGTGGGGATTGGAAATGCTGATGAGGAGAAAAACTTGTGTGTTTATCTGACTCCGGGATAAAAGCTGCAGATGAATTATTGATGGCGGAGAGTTCTTCGGGCTTGGATCAGATGTTCACTACCCCGGGATCACATCCACAAGGGAAGGAGGATTCAGTCCGTGTTGACTAAGAGTAAATTTCTCTGATAATCCTGTAAATAAATATGACTTGGTGTCTATGGATCTCTATACACACTTCATGCGCCATTTCTATCCATTGTATTGGGACACTGTACGGTTTGACGTGTTGGGGAATTTTTCTGGCATTTCTAGTGTTGGAAGTTTTTCAAAATTTTGCCCAGAAACAAAAAATAACCTGATACAACTCTGTAAAAAAAGAACGACCAGCAGTACTAAAAATCTTCTAGAGGGTACAGAAACTGTGTAAAATCAGGAGCCATATAAATGGTGGCACACGGAGCACCCGTTGGCTGCCTACCAGAGGGTTGCTGCACTGTATACCCTGGGGGTGAACTAACAGTCAGGTTTGATCACAGATCGGTCTTGTTTCCAAAGCATGTTGGAGTACGAGGCTCTTAATAAATAGAATGGTAGAGTTCGAAGCGACCTCCTGGGCCATCTGGTCCAACCCCCTGCTCAAAGCAGGATTCGCTAAATCATCCAAGACAGATGTCTGTCCAGCCTCTGTTTGAAGACTTCCATTGAAGGAGATCTCACCACTTCTCGTGGCAGCCTGTTCCACTCATTGATCACTCTAACTGTCAAAAAGTTTTTTCTAATATCTAATCTGTGTCTCCTCCCATTCAGTTTCATCCCATTGCTTCTAGTCTTTCCTTGTGCAAATGAGAATAAAGTTGATCCTTCTACAATGTGACAGCCCTTTAGATATTTGTAGACAGCTATTAAGTCTCCTCTCAGTCTTCTCTTTTGCAAACTAAAACGTAGGGGCTTCTTTTGAGAAGTCCGTGTCCCATAACATACAGATTTCTGCTACATGTATGGCATTTTTCTGGTGTAAAAATTTGGCACGACGTGTTAGGCCCTTGCTCCCTCCCTGCTGTACGATGTTTAGAAAAGTGTACAAAAGGGCAAAAAGCTACAACATTTTGCGCAAATAATATAACATATTTTGACCATGTATTCATAAAAGAGTGAAAATAGAATAACCGCCCCCAGTTATATATAACACCTGTACTTCCGGACCTGTGACACCAGGACACGTCCCCGTACATGCCCCACCTGATGGGACGCACCACTGCAGATAGTCACCGACCCGGGATGTCGCTCATCTGCACACACTAGTGAAGTCCCTGTGGACACACCATGTTGCTTCCAAGGACTTCACACCGGCCGAGGCAATGAAGATACCTCTACCTGTGCTGCCCAGCCGGGCCTGGGAAGGAGTAGATCTTCGGTTCTTCAAATCTTCTTTCTTCAGGTACGACTGTAAGAGGTTCCCCAGTCAAGGACAGGAAACCAACTGATGCGTGGGAGAAATGCCACCCTTTTTAGCCTGTAGGTTTCCTGACCTTGAAGGGCGGATCCCCTCTCGTGCTGCTGTCATGTGTGATTGATAAAAATGCAATTCTGCCATTGTCTAAAGTTACAGTATTCAGCGTGCAGTAAAAATGACATAGTGACATGATTTTTCAGGTCAGTTACAACAATACCAAATATGTAGTGCCCGATTCATCAAGAACGGCGTTGTTCACACCAGTCTTGATGAGGGGATGTTCTGGAGCCAGACACATCTGATTCATGGAGAAATGTACGCCTCGTCATGGATCAGGAGTGGCAGATGAACGGCGTACACCTCTCTGTGTGCCTCGTCACCAATTCTACCCAAGCCCCTGCTGGAGGAACATTTGTTGGGTAGCAAACGCCGCCATTTGTCATGAATTCCCCATCCAGCCCCTGGTCTGCCCATTTTGTCAGACCTGGGAGTAACTGGTGTGAGACCACCAAAATTCGCAAAATTTTGGTGTAACTCTGACTTTTGAAAGCTTTTACGCACTGGGACCAGAGTATTTTTTTTCTAGACTTTAGCAGTTAAAAAAATTGGAAATTTATAGAAAAAAAATGTTTTATTTTTCCTGTGGATGGAGCTTGGAGTGGTGTGTGTGTGTGTGTGTGTTGCGACCTCATGTCTTTATTAGCACCATTTTGGGGTAAACATGACATTTTTAATTAATTTTGTCTTGCATTTGCATTTTCTTGCAAGTCTGTATTATCTATAGTTCTTTCTTAGGGATGTGACGATACCATATATGCTTTTTTCATGGGCAATAGGGGAGGTTGGTGAGAGCATTCATGTTTTTATTTTTTATGGATTTTTTAATTACCGTATTCTTTTCATAAGTTATTTTTCCGATGGATTCATAACAGAGCGGGGTTCCCTTGGGTGCCATGTGCCTGGCTTTTTGGAACAGTTGCAAAATAGATTATATGCAAGTATGGCGAATACGCTGAGGATTTAAAGTTAGAATCTGCGGCAGAAAAATTGAGAATATAAAAATGTATAGTAGCAGGTTTTCCATATACAGTTGACAATTACCGCAGCTTCTTTTTTAATCTGCATCCATTAAACCTGAATATTTGATAATCTGATGCTCTTTAGTTCCAACACGTCAGATTAAAAGGAATTTTGGCTATCTACCCATTTCGTGAATTTCTACCCCATTCCCGTTGCTGTGGTTGAGCCCATTCCCTGACCGCATGGCAGGATGGCCGACCTCTGATAATAACCTGGAAGGTTTATGGGGAATTAGCGCCAGTATGAGGCAGTAAAGGGGCTGATATTTTATGGCTTTTTAAGTGCAGCAGGACTCTGATGACTCAGCAGTGGTTTCCCACTGATTCAGATGACATGTAGATTTAATACTCCAATCTACGGCTGTTTCATAAAACATTGGAAAATCCTTCTCTAGAAGCGCGAAATCCAAGTAACACCACAATCAATACGTTCAGCATGAAGAAAGCACCGGACTCTGGGGACGCTGCGGATACCGTCTTCATGGTCCCTAGTGGCCGTCTTGGAGCCGGGGAGTTTACAAACTGCATAGATCACTCACAATATTGATACCGGCACTGACAGAGGCTGAAGGGTCACCGCGGCCGCTCTGATCCACTGTCCATACTCATACACCCAATAGGGAAATTGGGAACTAATAGACGACAGGCGTCTTCTGACCGGTTATAAAGCGCGCCCCTCGCTTTGGAGGACCAGTCCTGTCCTGCATTACACAGGCAACCCACTGATGTGAATGGACTCTGTGTCATGCTACATTTCCCCAGGGGTGGCGCTGTAGGGAAACTGAACACTCGCTGCCAGTTTTCCCCACAGATGAGAGCTGATAATTCGTGGGGGGGTCACAGAAGGGGGAGACTTTCTGATCTTTTTACAAATTGGGATTGTTCATAGTGCAAGACCCCTTTAAAATGTTTAGGCCAGTTTTTATTATTGCTATATCTACATTGAGCGACTTCTCATACCTAGCTCAGACACATCCCTGGGCTCTGCTACATCATTTAAGTCTGCTCAACATCTCTACATTGATTCACCTGACATTCCTGGCTCTGCTACATCAATGGGCTCAGCTTCATCTATGGGCTCACCTACATTGCTGGACATTTGAACATGTCTATATTTAGCGACCTGTCATATCTAGCTCTGCTCCATTGCTGGGCTCTGCTACATCGCTGATTCTGCTTCCATATTATCCCGATGATTACTAGTGGACTACGACTCTTTGCAGCTCCCATGTCGTCAGTCCTTGCTGTATTATAACTGTTCATCAGGAACAAGGACTTTGAGGACCCACCTCACCAGGTGAGATGTAACGCATTCCCCGACTGATCGCGGCCTAAATGATAGAGTGTGTCTGCAGGTACCTTTGGCATCGTGACCACCAAATGCCCCGTTGTCTGTGACCTCCTGGCTGTGCTGCTGTCCGGCTTCACTTCTTCAGGAAGGACGAGCTGAAAGGGCTGGAGAAGGAACGAAAGAGCAACATGAATAAACGCCAACGATCTGTCCGGCTGAGCCAAGACCCTCCAAAGCCTCGCAATGTATTGTGTATTGTAAGTTCATGGTTTCAACATATCGGAGTGCGATTGTTCAATGCAAACCTTCATTCTCCACTCATTGAAAGCAACCGAGCAGAAAAGTTTTACGCCGGTGTGGAAAAAATGCTGCAAAGAAACTATCATGATCCCAGTGCAGGTTTTTGAGCTGCACGTCAGGGGTTAATGTCTGGAGCTCGGTGCAGGTTTTGACCTGCACACCTGGGGTTAATGATTGTGGCCTCTCTTTGGTTCTGGGAGAGCCTCTTAAGCCCCTGAGAAGCTCCAATCCCTGCCAGTTATACTTTTGCCTTTGGCCGAGTGTGCTGACCCCTGTGTGCCTGTTCGTTGTTATAGCTTGTTTATATGGTTCTGACCCGGTTCTGTTTCCCGTTGTGAGTTTGCCTGTTGATTCTGTATGGCGCTTCCCTCTCTGTGTATGACTCATAGCCTGTGACCTGACTACTCTCTGCTCGCCCCTCTTGTACCTTGCAGCTATCTCTGTGTGTGACTCATTGGCTACGTCCTGACTATTCTCCCTGTCTATGCCCCTTGGTAACTTTGTCTCGCAGTTACCCTGCTAGGAATTCTCTTGCAGCTCCTAGCTCTCTGGAGCTGAGGCCACGCCCCCTGCAGTCACGTGCTTCAGGTCCTGCTGTTCTGAAGTACGCAGCTACCCGGCTGCTGCCCGCTCCACAGGTATCTTTGAGCACAGTTCGCTTTACTCAGGACACGCGCACTGGCTCAGTGAGCAAGTTCAGTGCGGTGTTCCCGACAGAAACAATGCTTTCAAAAACAGGATTTTTGGGTTGCTTACCGTAAAATCTGTTTCTCGGAGCCTTTATTGGCGGACACAGAGACCTTGGGTGTATGCTGCTGCCACTAGGAGGCTGACACTATGCACAAAAAAAGCTAGCTCCTCCTCCGCAGTGTACACCCCACCAACCGGCAGAGAATTCCTCAGTTAGTGAGAAAGCAGTAGGAGAAGTAACAGAATAGGTTGACAACATAAACAACTCAACTGTAACCATTCAACCAAAGTAAGAACAGGAGCTATAAAACATGGGAGGGTGCTGTGTCCCCCAATGAAGGCTCCGAGAAACAGATTTTACGGTAAGCAACCCAAAAATCCTGTTTTCTCGTTCGCCTTATTGGGGGACACAGAGACCTTGGGACGTCCCAAAGCAGTCCCTGGGGTGGGAAACAAACTTCCATCAGGCCAGCGGACTCACCACCGCGGCCTGCAGAATCCGTCTACCTAGGCTGGCGTCCGCCGAAGCGTAGGTGTGGACTCTGTAGAATTTCACAAACGTGTGAACCGATGACCATGTTGCAGCTTTGCAAAGCTGCAGTGCGGAAGCTCTGTGGCGCACCGCCCAGGAGGCACCCACTGCTCGAGTAGAGTGGGCCCTGATACCCGGAGGGGCTCCGCGACGCTTAACACGGTAGGCTTCCAGGATAGCCGATCTGATCCAGCGAGCAATGGTGGCTTTTGACGCCGGGTGACCTTTCCGCGCTCCATCAGGGATAATGAAAAGAGACTCTGTCTTTCGCAAGGAAGTCGTCCTAGACAGATAGACTCTTACCGCCCTAACCAGGTCCAGCTTGTTCAAGGACCGCTCTCGGGGATGAGTTGGATTCGGACAAAAGGACGGGAGCACGATATCCTCGTTGAGGTGAAACGAGGACACCACCTTCGGAAGGAACGAGGGCGGAGGCCGCAGAACTACCTTATCCTGGTGGAGAACCAGAAAGGGAGAGCGGCACGAAAGAGCTGCCAATTCCGACACGCGCCAGACGGAGGTGATGGCCACCAGTAAGGCTACCTTCCAAGAAAGGAGAGAAAGGGAAATATCCCTGAGGGGTTCAAAGGGCGGACCTTGCAGAACCTCAAGAACCAGATTAAGATCCCATGGATCCACGGGCGCCCGGTACGGCGGGACCGTGTGAGCCACGCCCTGAAGAAAGGTCTTAACCTGAGGACGGGAAGCCAACGTTTTCTGAAACAAAATGGACAGCGCCGAAACTTGACCCTTCAGGGAACTGAGGGCAAGTCCCGCATCCAATCCTGCCTGAAGAAACGCTAGGACTGAAGGGAGCGAAAAGGACATGGGCGCGACGTCATTGGTCTCACACCAAGTGAAATAGGCCTTCCAAGTACGGTAGTAAATCTTGGAAGATGATGGCTTTCTGGCTCGGATCATGGTCTGAATTACGTGGTCGGAAAATCCTGCTCGTTTCAGAACCTCGGTCTCAACAGCCACGCCGTTAAATTGAGCGGCCGAGAATTGGGGTGGCAAATCGAACCCTGAGACAGCAGATCTGTTCTGTCTGGAAGCTTCCAGGGGGCGTCCGCGAGAAGGTTGACAATGTCCGCGAACCAAGACCTTCTGGGCCAATTCGGGGCGATGAGAATGACCGGAAGTCCTTCTGCCTTGATCTTCTTCAACTGCTTGGGAAGAAGAGGCAGAGGAGGGAACAGGTAGGGAAGTTCGAACTGGGACCAAGGAACGGCCAGGGCGTCGGCGCCCACTGCCAGAGGGTCCCGAGACCTGGACACGAATTGTGGGACTTTCCTGTTGAGGCGAGACGCCATGAGGTCTACATCCGGGGTTCCCCACCGAAGGCAGAGCAGATGAAACACTTCCGGATGTATGGACCATTCTCCCGCCGCGAGACCCTCGCGGCTGAGAAAATCGGCGGCCCAGTTGTCTACGCCGGGAATGTGAACCGCGGAAATTGTCGGGACGGAAATCTCCGCCCAACGAAGAATCTTGGACACCTCGACCAGGGCTGAAACACTCCGTGTTCCCCCTTGGCGGTTGACATATGCCACCGCTGTGGCGTTGTCTGTCTGAATCCGTACCGGCAGTCCCTTGAGGAGCCTTTCCCAGTGGACCAGAGCAAGATGGATCGCTCGAATCTCCAGAACGTTGATCGGTAGCGCTGATTCCCGATCCGACCATCGACCCTGAACAGTGTGGTTGCGGAACACAGCACCCCAACCGAGGAGACTGGCATCTGTGGTTACTATCTGCCAGTGAATGGGAAGGAAGGATCGACCCGATAGAATGAGAGGTGACGACAACCACCAGTTGAGAGACCGCTTGATCCGGTAAGAAAGATGGACAGGGCGATCCAGGGACCGAGGCGACCTGTTCCATTTCGACAGAATGGCCTGCTGGAGAGGCCTGGCGTGAAATTGGGCAAAGGGAACTGCCTCTATCGCCGCGACCATCTTTCCCAGGACCCTCATGGCTGTACGGAGGGATGGGAATCGCGAGGTCTGCAGCGATCGTACTTCCTGCTGCAGAGAGAGAGAACCTTTTCTTGTGGGAGAAAGACCCTTGACCTACGAGTGTCGAACAGAAGACCTAGAAAGACCAGGCGTTGACGATCCACCCGAAATTGGAAAGAGTGTCCAGGACGATTGACAAACTTTGGTGAGCCTGTTGGAATGAGGGAGCCTTGATCAGAATATCGTCTAGGTACGGGAAAAGAACGAGGCCTCTGACTCTCAACAAAGCCATCAACGCAGCCATGATCTTCGTGAAGACTCTGGGAGCGGTGGCAAGACCGAAGGGAAGTGCGACAACCTGGTAGTGGTGCTGTCGAATCGCAAAGCGCAGGAACTTCTGATGTCCGGAGAAAATTGGAACATGTAAATAGGCATCTTGGATGTCTATTGAGCACATGAATTCCTGCTCCTCCATGGAGGCGATGACCGAGCGAAGCGACTCCATGCGGAAGTGGCGAAGGCGGACCCTCTTGTTGAGCAGCTTGAGATCCAAGATGGGTCGAACTGCGCCGTCTTTTTTCGGCACTACAAACAGGTTCGAGTAGAACTCCGTGAAGCGCTCCGATTCGGGAACGGGCACAATCACCCCGGAACTGAGGAGAGCGGCGATAGCTGTAGAGAACCCCGGGATCAAGGTTGGATCCTTTGGAGGCCGGGATTCGAAGAAACGATCCCGTGGGAGAGAGACGAACTCTATCTTGTATCCTGAGGATACGACCTCCCTGACCCAGGCGTCCTCCACGGCGGCCAGCCAAACGTCCCTGAAGGAAAGAAGTCGACCTCCCAATTGGAAAGGCCCTTCGCGTGCCCGATGATAGTCAAGCTGAAGTAGACCGTCCAGATCTAGATCTGGACGGTCTGCCCTGGGAGGAGTGGGGTCGCCAGGAAGGAGTGGGTCTGAAGGAAACTTTCCTTCTCTCCTGGCGAGCCTGCGGTCTCTGTTGGCTGGAGGAGTTGTCCGCCGTATTGAAACGGCGGAAAGTCCGAAAGGGTCGAAACTGACGCCTTAGTGGGGGTCTGCGAGGCTTGGACTGAGGGAGGAGTGAACTCGTGCCTCCGGTGGCTTCCTTAATAATCTGGTCCAATTGGGACCCAAAGAGGCGCACCCCCTGAAAAGGCAGGTTAGTGAGGGACTTTTTAGAAGACAAGTCCGCTTGCCATGCCTTTAGCCAAAGTGTACGTCGAATTGCAATAACGTTGCTTGACGCCTGAACTGCACAGGATGCAGCGTCCAAGGAAGCGGAGAGAAGATAGTCCCCAGCATGGGAGATCTGATTGGCGAGATTGGCCAAATGCTCCGGTTGCGCCATATCTAAGATGCCCTGCCGAAGGTCGTCTGCCCACGTGGCTAAGGTCTTTGCTGTCCAGGATGAAGCAAAGATTGGACACACCGCCGCTGAAGCCGCTTCAAAGGCAGACTTCGCCAGGGATTCTATAATCCTGTCATTAGAATCCTTTAGGGACGCCACGCCTGAAAGCGGGAGAACCGTGTTATTGGATAGCCTGGACACGGGCGGATCGACCGAGGGAGAGGCCGACCAGTTGTCCGTGAGCTCCTTAGCAAATGGGTAGAGTATGCCGAGACGTTTTCCTCTTTGAAAGCGTCTGGTCGGATCCTCTCTTTCCTTGGTAAAAATTTTCCCAAACTGGGAATGGAAAGGAAAAACCCTGGAGGGAGTTTCTGCCCGTCTGAACGAAACCTCCTGATCTGAGGATTTCGCAGGGGAGTCAGCAATATCGAAGGTATGATGGATCGCAGCAATGAGGTCCTGCACTGTGACCTTCATGCTTGCATCCTGGTCTGAATCCAGCTCTAAAATCCCCTCAGATGACCTGTCCGAAAGCGCTTCCCCTGACTCGGGAGAGGAGGCCCGAGAGGGAGACTGGTGAGAAGGGCTATGCGGTGAGATGGGACTAGGAGAGGATTCCGGCTGGGAATCTTGCCTGGGTCTTTTGCGACTACCGCTGGCTGATTCAGATGGAACAATTTGGGACCTGCTTGGCCCTGCTGAAGAGTCCAGGGGCAACTTATCAAGAACGGCCACCAGGGACTGAGACACCCTGGTGAGGTCTGCCACTGATTGAGATAGCGAGGAGGCCCAGCCAGGCATGGGGGGCTCACTCTCACCTGGGGCCGCAGATGGCTCCTGGACGGCGTCAGGCTGAATTGGATTGCTACAATCCAGGCAGAGGGGAGTGGACTGGCCTGAGGGAAGTTTGCGATTGCACGAAGAACATGCAAAGTACTTGACTAAAGTGCAGGGGGGCGGTAGAGAGGGTACGATCAGACTTAGACATAGTGAAAAGCTGAGGTAATGCCGGAAGGTTGGGGGACAGAGGGCAGAGAAGGGTCAGTCTGCAGTGCAGAGCTACTCACGGTCCGGTGTCCCCAGAAGCGATGCTCTGCGACCTGTCAGTGGATGCAGGTCAGAGCGAAATCCGGCCGACAGACCTCCTGAAAAAACCAGCTGGAAAAGATGCTGTCCAGTGAGGAGCTGGTGCCCGGCTAACAGGCTGGGAAAATGGCGCCGTCCTGAGAAAAAGCGTGCCTTAGGAGAGGAGGGAGGGCGGAGCACCTCGCAGGGTTAAAATTCACCGCCCTCTAGCCAATAGCAGGCTGGGCAGGTGAAGGACAGGAGGTGGGAGGGCCTGGGAAGAGCGGGAGAGACGCCCGCTTAGAAGAAAAGGGCGGGGGGCGTGGCCGCGACGCAGCGGTAGGCCCGAACTGAAGCCGGGGCCTAAATTAGTTGCGGCGGCCGCCTGTCAGCAGGGGGTCGGCGCGGAGGTCCGAAAAAGTGGAACGCCGCAGTCGCAAGTCGCTCCCAATGGGAAAAAACCCTGTGCTCCCTGTACCCAGAAAGGGGGGAGGGAAGGGGGGGGGATGCCCAGCAACATTGAGCTGCCTATAGCCTTGTGGCGACTGCGAGCGACCGCAGCGCCTACCCCTGTGACCATTGAAGAGGTGACCGTCGGGAATGGGCAGCAGGTAAATAAATATGAAGCCGGGGCCTAATACTCACCTATCCACGATCCGTTACCTGTCTGAAGAAGTCTTGCGTCTCATCCAACCGACAGGCTCTGGTAGGCGAGTGGGAGGGAGACTGGCGACAAGGACCCCTGGAGTCGCTGGCACGTCTTGGTGTCGGCGTCCGTCTGGCTGGTCCTGCCGCGGAGAACTGCAAGGATACGGGGTGGCAGTACACGCCGTACTTGCAGACTCCATGTGGGAGTACAGATGTGACTTTTCACTCTGTATCCCTCCGTAGAACCTGAAAAGGAACGACGCACGACGAGGTAGATATGGGTCTAATAAAAGACCCGTGTCCACCTCCTACTGACACTAAACTAAACTGAGGAATTCTCTGCCGGTCGGTGGGGTGTACACTGCGGAGGAGGAGCTATCTTTTTTTGTACATAGTGTCAGCCTCCTAGTGGCAGCAGCATACACCCAAGGTCTCTGTGTCCCCCAATAAGGCGAACGAGAAACTAGGAGTGTGAAAGGGGTGATCTGATACCTTCAAATTTCCTTTATAAACATCTGTTTTTACAACCTGAGCACGTTTGTCATTTGCTTTATTATAACATTTGCTGGCATTCTCCTAATCCTGCTTATCCCTATATCTGTTATTTTACTTCACTTCCTGAGATGTCTTGAGAAGTCACAGGAGGCTGGAGCTGCATTCACTTCCCTGGCAACATTTATCGCCCCTCCTAAAACAGGACGTCATCAGGGGCGGGGCACTGAGGTGTCTTTCATTACTGTTGAAGAAGTCCTGAATTCATGGCAGTGACAAAAGCTGCAGGAGAAGTGACGGAACTCTGCTTCTGTCCCCATCGCTGCAGCTTGTTACTGTGGAAGAAGTTGTCATCAAAGGATGGAGATATAAGCAGGGTGAGTGACAGCAACACCATCCCACAGCTTCTGTCACCACCCTCAAATAAAATGTCATTTAAGAAGCGGTTCTGCTGTTACTCACCCTGCTTCTATCTCCTCCCCGATTATGTTTTATCAGTAAGACGCTTTGGTGGCGGGGGCAGAAGGAGGGAGGCAGCACCTCTGTCACTTCTCGCAAAGCTTCAGTCAACGCCAAGGACTCAGGACATCTTCAGAAGTCAGCGGTGACAGAAACCATTTTAAGTGACAACAGATGATGTTCTGAAGCTGCAGGTATGTGACTACAGCCCCGGCCTCCTGTGGTGTTTCCTCAAATAAAACATCACAGAAAGTGAAGAAAGAAAACACCTTTAGCTCTATTGAGAGAATAGCAAGATATTTTATAATAAA
Organism: Dendrobates tinctorius; assembly: GCF_039654945.1. Taxonomy (NCBI): domain Eukaryota; kingdom Metazoa; phylum Chordata; class Amphibia; order Anura; family Dendrobatidae; genus Dendrobates; species Dendrobates tinctorius. The sequence continues at coordinate 35,341,444 of NW_027361784.1, forward strand.
GTAAAATTACATAAAGCTTAGGGTGTAAAAATATATATGAAAGGTATCGGGCCAGCTTTACCTACAGCTCCCGGGTATTCTGCTTACAATTTCATTCTGCTGTCACACTGCGATTAGTTCTTATAGCAAATATAAGTCTCTGTTACCGCAGCGCAATGGTTAACATTGAGTAAGAAATGATGACAGCTATGATGGATCCGATTCCCAGCAGATCCTGACCTCTCCCTGTGATTTATGATGGGTTCTGTCAGGTTTCCGCTTATGTTTAATGGTAGCGATAGAGCTGCACGCTGCAATATCCTTGCGGTCAAAAATGCTGGAATCCTTGATGGAAGCCCAACTGGAAAACTAAGACTAATGAAACTGGGTCAGGGTAACTGGAGAACGTTCAAAAGTTTTAGTAAAAGCTTTTTTTTTTAGGGTTCAGCTTGGGTAAGAAAAAAAATACCCAAAAATACTACCCAATCTGATCACTAGGAGATCCCGTTTTGACACCGCCTGGTCCACTGACAGGCTCCACTACTTGCTGAAGCAAAGATGTCCCAATAACTGGTTGCAGCGGTAACCAGTGAATGACTGCAGCGGTCACATGTCAGAACGTCATAAGAGCAGCAAATAGAAGTGATAGAAGTGATTGGAGGGGCACTGAGCAGGGACAGAACTGATCAGAGATGAGAGTATTTTTAGGAGAGCACTAATGTGAAGTAGATGTTAGGGAGGTCAGGCCTGGATCTGACCGAGAGAAGTGTCATGGAGACCAGACGAAGGTCATAGACAACAGGGTCCCCAGCAGCGCAGAGAATTTCAGAGCATGCCTCCTGGGCCCACTGTAGCTTACAGTTTTGGGAATTGTCCCTGGTTGACCTTAGCAAACGTCCAGTCTGTGATGGCCAATATTCCTGTGTGTGCAGAAAATGATTGAGTAAATGATCAGCGGGAAGTGGCAGATACCAAATAATCCTTTTCCTCAGGTCCCAGGTGAGAGCCAGGAGCAGAGATTAGCTAAGAGAATACATTTCCATTTTTCCCTCTGGTTAAGAAGATGATCCCAGAAGAAATCGGTTTACAAACCGGAAACTGCTGCAAACGCTGCTCTAAAAAGCTGCATTATCATACATCTCATAATGTAATATTTTGCAAAAGGGGCACAAAACCAACATTAAGTTGGCTCCACTTCCCGGTTGCATAAAGACAACCACCAATTATGCCCATTTAGGGGGGCTCTGGACCCCCGCTCAAGGGCAGATCCAGGTGCTGCTTTGCTCCCGATCCGGCCAACCCCGAGCGTCTGTACGTGACGTGGTCAGCCATTCTTGTGATTGATAACGAGGTGGACGAGCACGCGCCATAACACTTCAGTACAAGATGCCACTAGTTTTCACAGACATTAAAGTGGTTCCCACCTTCAGAAATGGGTATTGTCACATAGATCTCGTACATACAAGAAAGGTAGTAATTTATTGCTCATTAAAATTTTCATCCGTTCTTGAGATATTAACAGGTTTGTTTTGTTCAAAGCTGATTGCCTTGGAGACCGACCACCGCTTCTAGAAAGCAGAACATGAGCAGGTGTTACAAGTTTTTTCCATTGCTCTGAAGCTAGCCAGGATCGATGGAGTGCCCTGTAAACTCTTAATCCCGGCCACCTTCAGCACAGCGCTTACAAGCTAGACAGCAGCGGTGGTCGGTCTCCTAGGCAAAGAGCTGTAAACAAAAAAAAGTGTTACTATCTCGCTGCTGTTAACCATTTAATCATTTGTCAATTTCCATCAGCAGCGTTTAGAAGGAATGGTCGCTGGTCCTCGTGCATATTGGCTCCTATCAGCCACACGTAATGGGATCGAAGGGTTCCCGTGGCTGCTGCAGGCCCCCCCATCACTGCAACCTTGGCACTCCTATACAGGTCAGCCAGAGTGTGAGCTTCATAGGAGAAAGATTTACACTGTATACTGCAATATTAACATAAGTGAACAGATGACCGCGGGTTCACGTGTCAAAAGAGGACTAAAAAATAAAAAGTATAAAAAAAAAAAAAAAAAAAAAAATTTTTTTAAATAAATGCAAAAATAAAAAATAAATCCTCTCCTCCTTTTTCCCCTATTAAAAAAAAGAAAAGAAATATACATATCTGATATAGCTGTGTTCGAAAAAGTCCAGTCTCTCGGAATATAAAATTAATTAACCGGAACAGTAAATGCCGTAAAGAAAACATGTAATAAAATGTCAGAATTGGGTTTAATCGGTCACCTTCTCTCCATAAAAAAATAAATAAAAAAAAGAATAAAAACCTCTTACGTACGGGCTCGCGGAGACGACCGTATTTCCAGTCTCACTCACACTCAGACCACTATTATTCTATAGGGTCGGCTCTTGTGTCGTTTTTATTTTTGCTGTGCTCACTTACCTTTTTTTTCACCAGGACTCTTACATAGCTGGGTTGAATGTCGACATTAACAAGAGAGGTGTCCAGGTGTCTGTAAGAAAGCAGAAATATTATTCTATTGTGAACACCTAATACCATAAAATGGATGCAAAATACCCTCAAATTTGTATCTCATGCACAGAAATGTACAGCGTATCCTGCAGCACCGCCTGTGCTATATCCACGTATCAATACAAGTTTATTTCTGAGGCATTCTGTATAAAAACATCAGTCTAAAAAGCACCGAGATATTGTAACCTTATAATATACTTTAGATAGACGTATACGCTGCTCAAAAAATGAAGGGAACACTAAAATACCACATCCTAGATATCACTAAGTGAAATATTCCAGATGCAAATCTTTATTCATTGCATAGTGGCATGCGTTGGGAACAAAACGTAACAATTATCAATGTAAATAAAAAATTAATATCCCGTGGAGGTTTGGATTTGGAATGATACTCAAAATCAAAGTGGAAAATCAAATTACAGGCTGATCCAGCTTCAGTGGAAATGCCCCAAGAAAAGGAAATGATGCTCAGCAGTGTGTGTGTGGCCTCCACGTTCCTGTATGACCTTACAACGCCTGGGCATGCTCCTGATGAGGCGGCGGATGTTCTCCTGAGGGATCTTCTCCCACATCTGGATTAAAGCATCAGTCAACTCCAGGACAATCTGTGATGCAATGTGGCATTGGTGGATGGAGCGAGACATGATGTCCCAGATGTGCTTGATTGGATTCAGATCTGGGGAACGGGCGGGCCAGTCTATAGCATCAACGCCTTCTTCATGCAGGAATTGTTTACACACTTCAGCCACATGAGGCCTAGCACTGTCATGCATCAGAAGGAACCCAGGGCCCTCTGCACCTGCATATGGTCTCACAATGGGTCTGAGGATCTCATCTTAATGGAAGTCAGTATCTCTGGCTAGCACATGGAGGGCTGTGCAGCTGTAAGCACAACACCTACTCGTGGACGTCGGGCCCTCATACCACCTTCATGAAGTCTGTTTCTGACAATCTGAGCAGGCAAATAGATGTTGTTGGTCATTTTGCAGGACTCTGGCACCGCTCCTCCTTGCACAAAGGAGTAGGTAGTGGTCCTGCTGCTGGGTTGTTGCCCTCCTACGGTCCTCCCTATGTGTCCTGGTGTACTGGCCTGTCTCTTGGTATCTGCTCCATGCTCTGGATCCTGTACTGACAGACACAGATACCCTTCTTGCCACAGCTCGCATTGATGTGCCACCCTGGATAAGCTACACTACCTGAGCAACTTCTGTGGGTTGTAGACACCGTCTCATGCTACTGTACAGCACCTCTAGAGGTGAGAACAATGACAAAATGCAAAAGAGACCAAAACAACAGCCAAAAAAGGTGAGAACAGAGAAATGATCTGTGGTCACCCCATGCAGAACCAGTGTTGCTTCATAACTGGACGGGTTGATTTCACAGAATTGTGAATGACTTGGAGTTAGATTGTAATGCTTAAGGGTTCTTTTTTTTGAACAGCGTATATGTATATATTCTTCTAGGGAAGCATATCTCCATGTGTACATCAGCCTACAGAAGCTGTTTATAGACGTTTTTTAGTGCAGAATTATGGCACTGAGTTTGCACCTCAAAATCTGTAAAAAGTATGTAGAATCCTGGACATGCACACACGTCATACCTGTAGATGCCGAGATCCAAGATGTACTGATTGTTCTCCTCATCGTCAACCAAGGAGAAATCCAACCTTAATATGAGTGCGCCAATAATTAATATAAGGAGGAAGCACAATCATCATACACTAATTACATCTACAGCTACTACTATAATACTGCTCCTATGTACAAGAATATAACTACTATAATACTGCTCCTATGTACAAGAATATAACTACTATAATACTGCTCCTATGTACAAGAATATAACTACTATAATACTGCTCCTATGTACAAGACTATAACTACTATAATACAGCCCCTATGTACAAGAATATAACTACTATAATACTGCCCCCTATGTACAAGAATATAACTACTATAATACTGCTCCTATGTACAAGAATATAACTACTATAATACTGCCCCTATGTACAAGAATATAACTACTATAATACTGCCCCTATGTACAAGAATATAACTACTATAATACTGCCCCTATATACAAGAATATAACTAATATAATACTGCCCCTATGTACAAGAATATAACTACTATAATACTGCCCCTATGTACAAGAATATAACTACTATAATACTGCCCCTATATACAAGTATATAACTACTATAATACTGCCCCTATGTACAAGAATATAACTACTATAATACTGCCCCTATGTACAAGAATATAACTACTATACTACTGTCTCCAACGTGCACGATTAACCTAACTTACTTGGTAGCACAGTAATAATCATTTACTATGGGTTAGGTGATAATAAGTGACAAGTATTATATGTACAGAAAGTATAAATATTGTCTATTAATTAGCGCTCTACGTACTGTATCCGTGGTGTATTGCAGTATATAAACTTGCCAAATGTTCTTTCCTGTTTGCATGGAAAAGTAACTTCATATGACGCGGCAGAGACTTTAATTTCTCATCAGTGTTTACAATGAATGATAATTCCCCGGTTGCCTGGTTCCAGGACGTGGCTATAATTAACGGGGAATCTCAGGGAGGCACGAGCCGCCGCGCAGTTTTACAGATCTGTCAAATGTGTTTTTGTATGGAAGATTGTGGATGTGACTCGGAGCACAACAGGCGGTTATTAAAAGCTGCTCACGAAGTTCATTCACTGTGTGTTTGGCTAGTCACTTACTTGGGTTCGTTAACATTCAGAGCTCGTCCGTCCTCTGTGATCAGCGTCCTCGGAGGTTTTACTTTCTCTTTGTCTTCACTGAAGCAAAAAACGAGAGAGAAAGAAACAGTCATTCTCTGCCTGGGATTCCATATTACTGAGAATATAGGCGCACATTTTTCACTGCTGCGTCCATTGCAGAGCATCATAGAGCATCGCAGCTATGATAGAGAGGCGTCAGCACATACAGAGCATCGCAGCTATAACAGAAAGGAGTCAGCACACACATAGCATCGCAGCTATAACAGAAAGGAGTCAGCACACGCAGAGCATCGCAGCTATGATAGAAAGGGGTCAGGACACAGAGCATCGCAGCTATGATAGAAAGGGGTCAGCACACTCAGAACATCGCAGCTGTGATAGAAAGGGGTCAGGACACACAGGTATGATAGAAAGGTGTCAGAACACATAGCATTGCAGCTATAACAGAAAGGAGTCAGCACACGCAGAGCATCGCAGCTATGATAGAGAGGCGTCCGCACACACATAGCATCGCAGCTATGATAGAAAGGTGTCAGGACACAGAGCATCGCAGCTATGATAGAAAGGGGTCAGCACACGCAGAACATTGCAGCTATAATAGAAAGGGGTCAGCACACACAGAGCATCGCAGCTATGATAGAAAGGTGTCAGGACACGCAGAGCATGAAAGCTATGATAGAAAGGGGCCAAAACACACAGAGCAATGTAGCTATGATAGAAAGGTGTGAGGACACAGAGCATCGCAACTATGATAGAAAGGAGTCAGCACACGCAGAACATTGCAGCTATGATAGAAAGGTGTCAGGACACGCAGAGCATCAAAGCTATGATAGAAAAGGGCTAAAACACACAGAGCATCGTAGCTATGATAGAAAGGTGTGAGGACACATAGCATCGCAACTATGATAGAAAGGGGTCAGCACATGCAGAAAATCTCAGCTATGATAGAAATGGGTCAGGACACACACAACATTGCAGGTATGATAGAAAGGTGTTAGGACTAGAGATAAGCAAACATCGTCGGCTCCCTTCTTATTTGGCAAGCTATAGTGCTTACTGAAGAATCTGCATCAGGAACCCGGATACCTGAAGTGCTCTCGATGATCAGTTGTTAGGTGCCGCAGTTTCATGTGTCGTGGCTGTGTGACAATCACATCACATGCATGGAGAGCCTGTTTGTTGGGCTGATCATCGGGAGCGCTCCAGGTATCCGGGTTCTTGATGTGACTCCTTTGGTAAGCGCTCTAAATGCCAAATAAGGAGGGAGCCAATGATGTTCGCTCATCTCTAATTATTACACACAGAACATCACAGCTATGATAGAAAGGTGTCAGGACATGCAGAGCATCACAGCTTGATAAAAAGGAGTCAGCTCACAGAGTATCGTAGCTATGAAAAATAGGTGTCAGGAGACGCATAGCATCACAGCTATTATAGAATGGTGTCAGGAGACGCAGAGCATTGCAGCTATGATAGAAAGGTGTCAGGAGAAGTAGAGCATCACAGCTATGATAGCATGGTGTCAGGAGAGGTAGAGCATCACAGCTACGATAGAAAATGTCAGGAGACGCAGAGCATTACAGCTATGATTGAAAGGTGTCAGGAGACATAGAGAATTGGAGCTATGAAAGGAGATAGCACATACAGAGAATCCCAACAGCTAACATAAGAAAAAATTAAAAAAAAAAAAAAAAACTTACATATGAACGATAAACTCACCAAATCCTGACTGATGCACTAGCAGGATGCATCAGGCCTCCATTGAAAAAGGCTAAGGGCAGCACAGGTGCAATCCACTGATGAAGACAGCCAGTATCCAAAAGAAAAAGAGGGGCTGGCTGCCCAGTTGTAAAAATTCACACAGATAAGGCTTGCATAGGACATCAGTCACACAGTGTGGGGCAAAGTGTCTGAACAGCCTATTGATCACACCCATAGTATTAGCAGGCGGGCTGTTCTGCACTATATATATGCATCACACAGAAAAAACCAAGCCAACATAAAGAGGCCCAGCTGCATCCTGCAAAAATGATAAAAAGTGCAAAAAAGATAAAAATACATGGGATATTAGTTACCATTTTGGCCAAGACAGATAAGCTCGCAGTCGAAACATCAAGGATCCCCAGATTTTGCGAGTCCCTAACACATGCAGAGAATCCCAACTATTACAGGAAGGTGAAAAACCCAAATAAAGACCAAAAAAAGTTTAGGCACACTTCCAAAATAAGTGAATAAACCAAAAAGAAGGGAAGTACAGAACCCAGAGAAAAATAGAATAATTTTATTGAGATATAAATTATACTAAAAGGGTAGAGTTTGAAAATATTCAAACAAGGGAACATAGAACAAGGCAGAGTGAACTCCAAGCAATCTACACCATGAGTAGCCAATCAATACAGGTGAAAATGATTACAGAATCCATAAACAGCCACATGCAATATAATAGATAACAATATACATCCAGTGTATGGATACAAAAAAGTCAAAGCACTTGTGGCAGCAAATAAAAAAATCATATACAGTTGTGGCCAAAAGTATTGACACCCCTGCAATTTTGTCAGATAATACTCAGTTTCTTCCTGAAAATGATTGCAATCACAAATTCTTTGTTATTATTATTATCTTCATTTAATTTGTCTTAAATGAAAAAACACAAAAAGAATTGTCCAAAAGCCAAATTGGATATAATTCCACACCAAACATACAAAAGAGGGTGGACAAAAGTATTGGCACTGTTCGAAAAATCATGTGATGCTTCTCTAATTTGTGTAATTACCAGCACCTGTAACTTACCTGTGGCACCTAACAGGTGTTGGCAATAACTAAATCACACTTGCAGCCAGTTGACATGGATTAAAGTTGACTCAACCTCTGTCCTGTGTCCTTGTGTGTACCACATTGGGCATGGAGAAAAGAAAGAAGACCAAAGAACTGTCTGAGGACTTGAGAAACCAAATTGTAAGGAAGCATGAGCAATCTCAAGGCTACAAGTCTATCTCCAAAGACCTGAATGTTCCTGTGTCTAACGTGCGCAGTGTCATCAAGAAGTGTAAAGCCCATGGCACTGTGGCTAACCACCCTAGATGTGGACGGAAAAGAAAAATTGACAAGAGATTTCAACGCAAGATTGTGCGGATGTTGGATAAAGAACCTCGACTAACATCCAAACAACTTCAAGCTGCCCTGCAGTCCGAGAGTACAACAGTGTCAACCCGTACTATCCGTCGGCGTCTGAATGAAAAGGGACTGTATGGTAGGAGACCCAGGAAGACTCCACTTATTATCCTGAGACATAAAAAAGCCAGGCTGGAGTTTGCCAAAACTTACCTGAAAAAGCCTAAAATGTTTTGGAAGAATGTTCTCTGGTCAGATGAGACAAAAGTAGAGCTTTTTGGGCAAAGGCATCAACATAGAGTTTACAGGAGAAAAAAAGAGGAATTCAAAGAAAAAAAACACGGTCCCTACAGTCAAACATGGCGGAGGTTCCCTGATGTTTTGGGGTTGCTTTGCTGCCTCTGGCACTGGACTGCTTGACCGTGTGCATGGCATTATGAAGTCTGAAGACTACCAACAAATTTTGCAGCATAATGTAGGGCCCAGTGTGAGAAAGCTGGGTCTCCCTCAGAGGTCATGGGTCTTCCAGCAGGACAATGACCCAAAACACACTTCAAAAAGCACTAGAAAATGGTTTGAGAGAAAGCACTGGAGACTTCTAGGGTGGCCAGCAATGAGTCCAGACCTGAATCCCATAGAACACCTGTGGAGAGATCTAAAAATGGCAGTTTGGAGAAGACACCCTTCTAATATCAGGGACCTGGAGCAGTTTGCCAAAGAAGAATGGTCTAAAATTCCAGCAGAGCATTGTAAGAAACTCATTGATGGTTACCGAAAGCGGGTGTCAATACTTTTGGCCACAACTGTAGATAGGTACACCAGCAGGCACTGAGATGATGAAGTGGATATGTACAAGGACCACAGTGTGGCAAATAAAGGGTCAAGAAAGGAATAATCCTACAAAGGATGGAAGTAAAATGTGCTAAAGTACAAGTGCAAAGCAACTAGAGACATCCAAGTACAACATGACCCTTGCAACAACAGAGTCCAATGTCATGTACAGAGAAATTATTACAGTGCTGCCAGTACCTGTAGCGTGGAGGTTGCTGTAGGAGGAAAAAACCCTGACATGCGTTTCGCTTGTCTCTTCTTTTTAAGGGGCCTTTAATGAGAAAGGGTCAGCTCACACCAAGCATCGTAGCTGATAGAAAGGGGTCAGCACACACAGAGCATCGCAGCTATGATAGAAAGGGGTCAGCATACGCAGAGCATCGCAGCTATGACAGAAAGGTCTCAGCACAAGCCGAGCATCACATCTATGATAGAAAGGGGTCAGCACACAAAGAGCATTATTGCTATGCTAGAAAGGGGACAGCACACACAGAGCATTGCAGCTATGATAGAAAGGGGTCAGCACACACAGAACATCGCAGCTATGATAAAAAAAGGTCAGGACACACAGAGCATCACAGCTATGATAGAAAGGTGTCAGCACACACGGAGCATTGTTGCTATGCTAGAAATGGGTCAGCACATGCAGAGCATCGCTGCTATGATAACAAAAAAAGGTCAGAACACACAGAGCATCACAGTTATGAAAGAATGGTGTCAGGACATGCAGAGCATCGCAGCTATGACAGAAAGGTCTCAGCACAAGCCGAGCATCACATCTATGATAGAAAGGGGTCAGCACACAAAGAGCATTGTTGCTATGCTAGAAAGGGGACAGCACACACAGAGCATTGCAGCTATGATAGAAAGGGGTCAGCACACACAGAACATCGCAGCTATGATAAAAAAAGGTCAGGACACACAGAGCATCACGGTTAAGATAGAATGGTGTCAGGACACGCAGAGCATCACAGCTATGATAGAAAGGTGTCAGTACACGCTGAGCATTGCAGCTATGCTAGAAAGTGGTCAGGACACGCAGAGCATTGCAGCTATGATAGAAATGGGTCAGCACACACGGAGCATTGTTGCTATGCTAGAAATGGGCACTAATCAGAAAAAAATCCATAAAAAAATCATTTGAAAGGTAACTCACCAAACCCTGACTGATGCACTGGCAGGACGCAGCAGAACCCCATTGATAAAGGTTTAGGCAGCACAGGTGCATTCCACTGATGAGGACAGCCAGTAACCATTTGTGGTCCGGCTGCCCAGTGGAAATGCACACAGATGAGGCTTGCATTTTTTATGGATTTTTTTCTGATTAGTGTTTGTTTATATTTAGTGTTAGGGACTCACAATATCTGGGGACCCTTGACGTTGGGTTGTGAGCTTATCTGCTTTGGCCAAAATAGTAACCAATACCCCATATCTATCTATCTTTTTTGCACTTTTCAGCAGGACGCAGCCGGAACCCTTTATATTTGGCTTGGTTCCTTGTGTGATGCATGTATCTATAGTGCAGAGCAGCCCGCCTGCTAATACTATGGGCGTGATCAATAGGCTGCTCAGACACTTTTGCATCACATTTATCAGTGTGACTTATGCCTTATGCAAGCCTCATCTGTGTGCATTTCCACTGGGCAGCCGGACCACAAATGGTTACTGGCTGTCCTCATCAGTGGAATGCAACTGTGCTGCCTAAACCTTTATCAATGGGGTTCTGCTGCGTCCTGCCAGTGCATCAGTCAGGGTTTGGTGAGTTACCTTTCAAATGATTTTTTATGCTAGAAATGGGTCAGCACATGCAGAGCATCGCTGCTATGATAAAAAAAAAAGGTCAGGACACACAGAGCATCAAAGTTATGAAAGAATGGTGTCAGGACACGCAGAGCATCGCAGCTATGATAGAACGGTGTCAGGATAAGCAGAGGATCACAGCTTTGATGAAAAGGGTGTCAGGACAAGCAGAGTATTGCAGGCTGTTATAAGAGCGTGTGGCGCCCCCAGGAGAATGGCCGCCACAGTGGCTCTGCCTTCCTCCACGGGAGGGTAATGCCAGGCTTGGAGGCAATGATGGGTCTCTCTCGCAGTCAATCCATACATGCAACACAGTTCCACTCCCCCCAGCAGGGGGAACTCTGAACCAGGATTAAGGGGAGGAGGGCCAAGAGGAAGGAGTGGTCAGTTAGTCTGCGGAGGGTGAAGTGTGCAGACGTGGAGAGAGAAGCTGGAGGTTGAGCTGGGAAAGGAGAGATCCCTCACAGTGAGCGCATGAACTGGAGCCTGGTCTCCATGGTTGTACGGATACTAACGGTCCTACAACAGATACCAAAGGAGTAGGAGGCTGTAAATGCCCTACTCCCATCTAAGACTTGAGGCACAACAGCAGCTTGAATAGAGAGCCAGGACTCAAGAGAAAGGAGTCCCCGAGAGAGGCTACAGCTGTCTGCCGTGCAAGTAAGGTTCTTGGGAACATCTGACAGGAGGAACTTCAGTGTAACTTAGTACTTGGAGTACTTCATTCAAACGAGCGCTAGGAAGGAGACTGCACAGCCCGTCTGCTGAGTGAGAACCCCTGAATTGCTTCCAGGCTAGCCTGCTCCAATACCATCTGTATGACCCTGGACTGCAGTTATCAAGTAAAGGTACAGAAATTGCACCCCGCTGTGTCTTGTCTGCTTCCTACCCTTACGGCACTGCTACATCCCCGTGCCAACCACATCTACACTGCCCTGGGACTATAGCTTCACCTGTGGGGAGCTTTTACATCCTTGCTGCACCCTACCATCAGTCCCAGCGGATCTGCATGCAGCGTCGGCGTAACACCTCCCTTGCCGAGGACCACAGGTGGCATCAAGAACTATTCCATTCCATTAACTACATTCCCCCATTACTTGGGCGCCCAGGGCCAAGGACCGGGTCTCCGCTGCTGTGACACATTCCCCTGACACCGGCCCGGTACCGAGTACCCCACAGCCCTGGGAGGTTGACCCAAGCGCATATTCTAAAGCATCTACATTGGGCAAGTGAGCATGAGAACTGGAACACGGAGGAGTTGTAGAAGGCGGACTGGTCTGAGAAAGTTGGTGGAGGCAGTGTAATGCTCTTGGCTAAGGATAAGCAACCTTCAGCACTGAAGCTGTTGTGAATCTGCAATTCCCACCATTCCACGGCAGCCAGTAGCTGCTGCAGTACCTCTTGGTGAAAAGTGGGATGCTTAGTGATATGAAGTGTCAATCTTCAGGAGTGCATCAACCTTCAGAAACCAGGAAGTCGGGAGGCAATGCGCCCCAGAAGACAGAAGTTTAGAACATTCCTTTAAGGGGAATTTCTCCCCATACATAATTACGTCGATTACACATGTCTAATGGGTGGTAGCATCAACAGCTAGGATCGCATGATGGTGGGATGGGAAATTTCAGAGCTATGTCTAGATAGAGTGTACTGTACTGGTCTGTAGTCTAAATCAAGAAAGCAAAGCATCGTTCCTATTCCCCCATCCTTAAGCGAGACATCTTTAAATATGAGTATTTATAAGAAAGAGAATGGAAAAGAATGAAACTACAGCTCAGTGTGAAAATATCCGCAAGCAGAAAATAGATAAAAAGCTGACAGCATCTGAAAAACTACAAAGCTGGCAATATAAGATGGAGCAGCGATGACTGGTAACACATCACAGCACGTCCTGCCGCACCGCCGGCTATTACCATAGAAATGTCTGCATTCATGTAAAGTGCTGATCTCTGAGGACGAAAGACAAAGCTGACACGGAACTACAACAAAAGAACAAAAGCAACAATGCCGGATCTCACCGGAAAGATAATGTGCTGAGCAGACAAGCCGCAAATCTAATAGTTTTATCACCAGAAAGATATCTCCAATGCATCCGCCACTATGAGTAGCATTACCTGTAACCTGCGATCACTGCCTTCTATCAGGTGTAGCGGCAAAGACCAAAGAGAGAGGAAGTGGGGGCGGTCTGCCTCTCTACAGCAAGCAGGGGTGGTCTGCCTCTCCACAGGAAGCAGGGCGGCCTGCCTCTCTACAGGAAGTGGGTGTGGTCTGCCTCTCCACAGCAAGCCGGGGTGGTCTGCCTCTCCACAGGAAGCAGGGCGGCCTGCCTCTCTACAGGAAGTGGGTGCGGTCTGCCTCTCTACAGCAAGCAGGGGCGGTCTGCCTCCCTACAGGAAGTGGGTGTGGTCTGCCTCTCCACAGCAAGCCGGGGTGGTCTGCCTCTCCACAGGAAGCAGGGCGGCCTGCCTCTCTACAGGAAGTGGGTGCGGTCTGCCTCTCTACAGCAAGCAGGGGTGGTCTTCCTCTCCACAGCAAGCGGGGGCGGTCTGCCTCTCCACAGGAAGTGGGGGCGGTCTGCCATTCCACAGGAAGTGGAGGCGGTCTGCCTCTCTACAGGAAGTGGAGGCGGTCTGCCTCTCCACAGCAACCGGGGGCGGTCTGCCTCTCCACAGGAAGTGGAGGCGGTCTGCCTCTCTACAGGAAGTGGAGGTGGCCTGCCACTCTACAGGAAGTGGAGGCGGTCTGCCTCTCTACAGGAGGCGGTCTGCCTCTCTACAGGAAGTGCGGATGGTCTCTGGCTTTCTATAGGAAGTGCAGGCGGTCTGCCTCTCTACAGAAAGTGGAAACTTTTTTGTCACCCTACGCAGAGTGGGGAGGAGGATCTTTGTCTCTCTAAAGGATCTAAGGGCAGGTCCTTATCTCTCTACTACTGCTCTCTGGTCTCTCACACTACACATAGGAATTACAGAGAACTGTCTTTCATTTAATGACAAGCAAACAATTGGCCAATGGTAGATTAAATAAATTCAGGGAAGTGAGGGGAAAAAAAATTCCAGCATCTATTGTGCTGGGAGAATGCAGATGCCGAGGAATCTCTCTTAGGATGAATGTCAGTGTTTCTTAACCGTTGCTTGTTTATGAAGGAATGGGACTCTATTCTAAGCTTAACTCTAGGGCGCAATCGTATATACACGCTTAGATAACATGCTTGAGGTTAATCAAAGAGGTACAGCTGTAATGCATCTATGAACAGATTACAGCACTGTTCACTCTATGTCACAGGAAACCAGTTTAGAGATGACTAAATTACTCTTTCTATACGGATATATGCTTTTATACCAGCACTAATATCTTGACCTCCAAGTTTAGATTTTTACACCATCATAATCACGGGGGTATCGACATCTGCGATCATTGCTCCATTCACTGTCTATACAGTCTGGTTGTACAGTGCTGAGAATACTACAAAACACCAAGACTGACGATAAGGCAGACACCAGGTCTACAGGCTCAATACTAATCCTGCTTCTTCCTTACCCATTGATCTGTTTAGATTTACGCTTTTCCTCGATGTATCTGTGAGTTTCCAATCTACTTTCTGGTGTGTAATGTGACGGCTGGTGCCAAAACGCTTTGTCCTCGGCACCATCATCTTTTCTCCTGTCCTCGGAGTTCGCTTCAGGACTATTTTCTTTGTTTTCTGTAGATTCAGGTCTGAAAAAATAAGCCAATAATTAACAGTGTAATGTTAGTCCCATGAAGTCCAGACAAGAGTGTCTGCCACATAGATCCCCCACAACAGTACCTATGCACAGAGCCCCCATCATATAGCAGAGCTACCGCCATAAAGCCCACGTAACAACTCTTGCCCTGTATAGAGCCCTGAGACCACTACATGCTTCCATAGCCCCCATAAAATTGCCTACTGCATAAAGCCCCTATATTAGTGGTAGCCCCATAAAGCCACCATAACAATAGTAGTCCCACAGTGCCCTCATAACAAAGCCCTAACCCCACAGAACCCCCATAGCTGTGCTTACCACACAGAGCCCCCATAAAACAGTTCTAGCTCCACAGAGCCCCAATAAAAGCCGTGGCCCCACAAAGCCTCCATAACAGTGCCTCCTTCACATAACCATCATATCACTATTAGCCGACAATGCTAGCCTCAGAGATCCCCCATACTGGTACTAGCCCCATAGAACCCCTATAACAGTGCATGCTTCACATAACCCCAATATCAGTACTAGCCCCACAGAACCCACATAACACTCCTAGCCCTATCGGGCCACCATGTCAGTGCCAGTCCTTAAAGCCCTCGGTGAATGCTAATATCACCAGCCTCTATGTTCTCATGTCAGTGCTTGTCATAATCTCCCCATTAGTGCCAGCTCCCTGCCCTTCACACAGACCGCCAAGTGCTCTCCTAATGGTGATAGCACCCATGTCAGCCACATGATCCCCCAATAACGGTCTATGAAGAGATCTCCTGGCGCTCTCGTGTTTATTCCGGCTTTATTCCGCCATACTGCAAGATAATACTGCACGGCATCTTGCAGCAGAACGCGTTTCGGTCCATTCTGAGCCTTTAATATTGGTTGATAACAGGCAGACATGTGATCTGCTGCAAGATGCCGTGGTGTAATTCTTCTCACAACTCTTGCCAAGCAGACAACCTCTAAGAAGACGAATGAGCCTGGCTGAAGACGCCTCCATTTCTCTGCAGTTTTCCCAGTGATACAACTTCTGTCGTCTCCTAAGAGCTGGAGAAGCAGCCAAGCAAAATGTTCCTCGTCCTAAGAAACAATTAGCCGAATAATTAGGTGACGGGGCCTCGGGAGATTACACATGCGGCAGAGATTTGGGACGTCTCCGGCTGCAGCTCATCAAACTTTTCCATTGTTTCTTGGCGAATGATGGTAGACAAAGTCCTTATTTCGGTAGACTATCCTGTAGACGCCACAGTCACCTTCCCAACATAACTTTTTTTCACACTGATACATCTACAATAAAAAAATGAAGCAACTTTGCAAATAGATCCCACTAAAAACGCCCTACTGTTTTGTAGCTACAGCTCCGCTGCAGACCAGTGTGTTCCCATGGTAATAGACAACAAGCAAACCCTGCGTAGTCAGATCCAGAAGTCACACTGCCTGCCATTAGTCCCCTATTGTACATAGGTAGCCTGCCACAGGACTAGACGATACAAGATTGGGGCTTCTCTGATATATCATGGGGTAAAGGGTTTGAGCTGGGAAGGGTTTGAGGGTGGAGAGTGACACAGGTAGGTATCTGGCGTTCTTTAAAGGAACCGGTCATGTGAAAAAATGCCATTAACCTGCAGATACGGGATTATTCTGCAGGTTAATAGCGCTCTAAACCTGCCCCAGTTAGATCCCCGCTGCAGGGAGAAAATTATCTTTATTGCCCCCGGCAGCGTACCAGTTTCAGTCATGGAGGAGGCGTCTGCGCCGGTTCAATCACTGCTCTGTACAGAGAGTGACAGCTGTAACCGCGCCCCCGGAACTGACTGACAGCCAGCTCTACTGTGCAGCGAACTGTCAGTCAGTGCCAGGGGCGCAGTTACAGCCGTCGCTCTCTATACAGAGTGGTGATTGAAGCCGAGAGAGCACCGCAACCTGTGACTGAAACTGCATTTTGGTGGTATTGCAAAGACCAAAGAAACGTAATTTGGAGTTCTTGAATTTTTTTCGTTTTGAATTTGTGGTATTTTTTTTTTTTTTTTTAAAAAACAGAACATAGTTTTTTTTTGTTAGTCCCCTTAAAGGACTTGAAGCTGCGATCGTCTGATTGCTTGTTCTTTGAAGCCCAGCCACATGGAAAGTTTCAAAGGAGATAGTGACAGGCGCCAAAGTCTTCAACAGACCTCCTGCTGTCATAGCAAACGGTCGGCGACCTGTGATCGCGTCGTGTCGATCGCCGCTAAAAATGACGCACCCTCCTGCCGGTGCACTGTTAATACCGCTGACGGAGTTTCACAGCAGGTTAACAATATTGGCAGGAGCTCTGCATCACACGTGATTGTTAGAGGCAGGTCCTGGCGCTCCACACACCCGCTTCCGACTTCCGCCGTACATGTATGGCGGATGTCGTGAAGGGGTTAAGGATCCGCAACTTGTCTATACTTTATTTTGAAGAGGTTTGGGGTGAATAAAATGTTTATATTTTTCATTTTTATAACCTTTTCTTCCGCATAGAAGACTGCAATCGGCGATTTGGCTACATACTGAAATACCGCTGTAATGTAGTATAGACTTGCACTATATGAACCAGACCTTCCAGCTAATCTTCATTTTATTGGTGCAGGAATGTACGATCTACCCTCCCAGACACGGCCAGTCGCACGTACAATGTGTTGTTGATGTCAGTGTACCAGCGGCCATCGTAGCCAGGCTTCTTCCCGTGCTTGCTGACGCTCGGCTGTGAGCAGGATTTGCTCTGGGCCTCTTCTCGCTCTCTCTCTCTCTTCAGCACATAAGACTCCTCTTGTTCTTTAATTTGCTGCTGCACTTGGGGGTAATCCTGCAGGGCCTGGATCCGCTCAGAGCGCTCGATCTCCTTCCCATCCAACCACTTCAAGAAAAAACAATGCAACAGTCTCAACTCCCAAGAGTGGAAAGACAAAAACAAATATAATGAGAGCATAAATGACATCTGCAATGTAACATTAATGAGAAGTATGAAGACACCGGACCAGAGTTATACTGAACTCTGATCTCCAAGGCTAGAAGGATTCCGAATACACTGCCGACATGTAATTTCTCTATCGCCTTATTGAGGGACACAGAAACCTTGGGGTGTATGCTGCTGCCACTAGGAGGCTGACACTATGCAGAAAAAATTTAGCTCCTCCTCCGCAGTGTACACCCCACCGACAGGAAGTAGGATGATCAGTTAGTGAGAAAGCAGTAGGAGAAGCAATCTGTAAATGAGATAAAAACCACAGAAAACAGAAATCCATACTGTAACAATATTATACAGTAAACCGAGCTGTTCAACTTGGGAGGGTGCTGTGTCCCCCAATGAAGGCTCAGAGAAACAGATTTTACGGTAAGCAACTAAAAATCCTGTTATACAGGTCATAGATACAGGCACAAATCCAAGTCATAGGTCCGCAAGAAGCATCTCTCAGAGATAAGGGATAGCAGCTCAAACATTACACCTGCACTCAGAGTATGTTACAATGTATCAGAGGAAAAAGAATATAACTACTATAATACTGCCCCCTATGTACAAGAATATAACTACAATAATACTGCCCCCTATGTACAAGAATATAACTGCTATAATACTGCCCCTATGTACAAGAATATAACTACAATAATACTGCCCCCTATGTACAAGAATATAACTGCTATAATACTGCCCCTATGTACAAGAATATAACTACTATAATACTGCCCCTATGCACTGTACAAGAATATAATTACTATAATACTGCCCCCTATGTACAAGAATATAACTACTATAATACTGCCCCTATGCACAGTACAAGAATATAATTACTATAATACTGCCCCCTATGTACAAGAATATAACTGCTATAATACTGCCCCTATGTACAAGAATATATCTACTATAATACTGCTCCCTATGTACAAGAATATAACTGCTATAATACTGCCCCTATGTACAAGAATATATCTACTATAATACTGCCCCTATGTACAAGAATATAACTGCTATAATACTGCCCCTATGTACAAGAAAATAACTACTACAATACTGCCCCTATGTACAAGAATATAACTACTATAATACTGCCCCTATGTACAAGAATATAACTACTATAATACTGCCCCTTTGTACAAGAAAATAAATACTATAATACTGCCCCTATGTACAAGAATATAACTACTATAATACTGCTCCTATGTACAAGAATATAACTGCTATAATACTGCTCCTATGTACAAGAATATAACTACTATAATACTGCCTCTATGTACAAGAATATAACTACTAGAATACTGCCCCCCTATGTACAAGAAATAACTACTAGAATACTGCCCCCCTATGTACAAGAATATAGCAACTATAATACTGCCCCTATGTACAATAAAAAAACTACTAGAATACTGCCCCCCTATGTACAAGAATATAACTGCTATAATACTGCTCCTATGTACAAGAATATAACTACTATAATACTGCCTCTATGTACAAGAATATAACTACTATAATACTGCTCCTATGTACAAGAATATAACTACTAGAATACTGCCCCCCTATGTACAAGAAATAACTACTAGAATACTGCCCCCCTATGTACAAGAATATAGCAACTATAATACTGCCCCTATGTACAAGAAAAAAACTACTATAATACTGCCCCTATGTACAAGAATATAACTACTAGAATACTGCCCCCCTATGTACAAGAATATAACTACTATAATACTGCCCCTATGTACAAGAATATAACTACTATAATACTGCCTCTATGTACAAGAATATAACTACTATAATACTGCTCCTATGTACAAGAATATAACTACTATAATACTGCTCCTATGTACAAGAATATAACTACTATAATACTGCTCCTATGTACAAGAATATAACTACTATAATACTGCTCCTATGTACAAGAATATAACTACTATAATTCTGCCCCTATGTATAAGAAAAAAACTACTATAATACTGCCCCTATGTACAAGAATATAACTACTAGAATACTGCCCCCCTATGTACAAGAATATAACTACTATAATACTGCCCCTATGTACAAGAATATAACTACTATAAGGCTGGGTTCACACGTGGCGTTTTTTTCGCGTTTCCGCGGCTGTTTTAACCGCGCGATTTTGCCGCGAAAACGCGAAAAATAAGCATCCCATGCATTCCTATGGGATTCCGCAATGCTGTGCTAATGCTGCGGTTTTTACCACGGCGGAATCGCTTCGCGGTAAAAACCGCAGCATGCTCATTAATTTGCGGAATCGCGGCGATCCCGCACCCATAGGAATGCATTGTTCCGCTTATTTCCCGCATGTGGCTGTGCACACCATGCGGAAAGTAAGCAGAACATTTGCGGATGGTACCCATGGTCCGGAGGAGAGGAGACTGTCCTCCGGGCTTTGGGTACCATATCCTTGTAAAAAAAAGAATTTAAAAATAAAAAATATTGTTATTCTCACCCTCCGGCGTCCCGCGCAGTCTTTCCGCTTCTCTTCACGCTCCGTCCCAGTAGTCCTTTGCGAAAATGCCCGCGATGGCGTCCGATCTCGCGGGATCGCGAAGTCTCGCGGTCATTCGCGCGACGTCATCGCGAATTACCGCGAGACGTCGCGATCCCGCGAGAACTGACGTCATCGCGGGCATTTTCGCAAAGGATTACTGGGAACGGATGCGCGGGACGTCGGAGGGTAAGAATAACACTATTTTTTATTTTTTTTTACATTTTATCTTTTACTACTGATGCTGCATAGGCGGCCTCTGTAGTAAAAAGTTGGTCACACTTGTCAAACACTATGTTTGACGAGTGTGACCAACCTGTCAATCAGTTCTCCAAGCGATGCTACAGATCGCTTGGAGAACGCTAGCATTTTGCAAGCTAATTACGCTTGCAAAATGCTAGTTTTTCCGCGGGAAAATCTCGGAAATTTAAAATGCGATTTTCCCGCGGACTGGAATTCCGGAATTCTCGCGGTAATTTCCGCGAGAGTTCCGGTACGTGTGCACATAGCCTAATACTGCTCCTATGTACAAGAATATAACTACTATAATACTGCTCCTATGTACAAGAATATAACTACTATAATACTGCTCCTATGTACAAGAATATAACTACTATAATACTGCTCCTATGTACAAGAATATAACTACTATAATACTGCCCCCTATGTACAAGAATATAACTACTATAATACTGCTCCTATGTAAAAGGATATAACTACTATAATACTGCCCCTATGTACAAGAATATAACTACTACACTCACTGGCCACTTTATTAGGTACACCTGTCCAACTGTGTGTTAAGACTTAATTTCTAATCAGCCAATCACATGGCGGCAACTCAGTGCATTTAGGCATGTAGACATGGTCAAGACAATCTCCTGCAGTTCAAACCGAGCATCAGTATGGGGAAGAAAGGTGATTTGAGTGCCTTTGAACGTGGCATGATTGTTGGTGCCAGAAGGGCTGGTCTGAGAATTTCAGAAACTGCTGATCAACTGGGATTTTCACGCACAACCATCTCTAGGGTTTACAGAGAATGGTCCGAAAAAGAAAAAAAATCCAGTGAGCGGCAGTTCTGTGGCCGGAAATGCCATGTTGATGCCAGAGGTCAGAGGAGAATGGGCAGACTGGTTCGAGCTGATAGAAAGGCAACAGTGACTCAAATTGCCACCCGTTACAACCAAGGTAGGCAGAAGAGCATCTCTGAACGCACAGTGCGTCGAACTTTGAGGCAGATGGGCTACAGCAGCAGAAGACCACACTGGGTACCACTCCTCTCAGCTAAGAACAGGAAACTGAGGCTACAATTTGCACAAGCTCATCGAAATTGGACAGTAGAAGATTGGAAAAACGTTGCCTGGTCTGATGAGTCTCGATTTCTGCTGCGACATTCGGATGGTAGGGTCAGAATTTGGCGTAAACAACATGAAAGCATGGATCCATCCTGCCTTGTATCAACGGTTCAGGCTGGTGGTGGTGGTGTCATGGTGTGGGGAATTTTTTCTGGGCACTCTTTGGGCCCCTTGGTACCAATTGAGCATCGTTGCAACGCCACAGCCTACCTGAGTATTGTTGCTGACCATGTCCATCCCTTTATGACCACAATGTACCCAACATCTGATGGCTACTTTCAGCAGGATAATGCGCCATGTCATAAAGCTCGAATCATCTCAGATTGGTTTCTTGAACATGACAGAAGTTGTATTAGTCTAGCCTGATGAAGAGACCTGAGTAGTCTCGAAAGCTTGCAATGTATTACCATCTTTTCAGTTAGCCATTAAAAGGTATCAACTACTGAGGACTCTCAATCCTGAATATTTTTGAACATGACAATGAGTTCACTGTACTCAAATGGCCTCCTCAGTCACCAAATCTCAATCCAATAGAGCATCTTTGGGATGTGGTGGAACGGGAGATTCGCATCAGGGATGTGCAGCCGACAAATCTGCGCCAACTGTGTGATGCCATCATGTCAATATGGTCCAAAATCTCTGAGGAATGCTTCCAGCACCTTGTTGAATCTCTGCCACGAAGAATTGAGGCAGTTCTGAAGGCAAAAGGGGGTCCAACCCCTTACTAGCATGGTGTACCTAATAAAGTGGCCAGTGAGTGTATAATACTGCCCCTATGTACAAGAATATAACTACTATAATACTGCCCCCTATGTACAAGAATATAACTACTATAATACTGCTCCTATGTACAAGAATATAACTACTATAACACTACCCCTATGTACAAGAATATAACTACTATAATACTGCTACTATGTACAAGAATATAACTACTATAATACTGCTCCTATGTACAAGAATATAACTACTATAATACTGCTCCTATGTACAAGAATAGAACTACTATAATACTGCTCCTATGTACAAGAATATAACTACTATAATACTGCTCCTATGTACAAGAATATAACTACTATAATACTGCCCCTATGTACAAGAATATAACTACTATAATACTGCCCCTATGGACACGAATATAACTACTATAATACAGCTCCTACTGTGATTGGCATACTTCCGGCCACATTGAGATCGGTCTCATCTGTCGTCTGTCAATAGAACTGAATTGAGAGCAGTGATACCGGTATAGTCAGCATGTGACTGGTGCCTACATGCAGTTATGTGACCGCTCGCTCACACCGGCAATACCGAGGAATCTACAGAGCGCACACATCACGTGCTGTCACCATCCTGAAGTGGAGTGACCACAGACCCGGTGTACGTGCACATTTACTAGTACGTACCTTCAGCTGCGGGAGAGTAGCCACCACGTACTTCCGGTAGCCTTCAAACTGTGCACAGGGGTTTCCCACCATGTAAAGCTCTCGGAGATGAATGTTGTGTTTAAGGCTTTGGGTACTGGACACTTTCCCCACAAAATTCACCGTGAGGTCAAGCTTCTGTAGAGACTCGCACCCTGGAGGACAGGAACACGCTGGTTACATATAGCGGACGCACGCCCTACAATCACACACATGAATTGGCTTGTATGTGGTACTGTCCATATGGCTGAGGGGGCGCTATACACTTACCCTACTGTACCCTCTGCAGGTAACTAGGCACTGGTGGGCATCTGGGGCAGCTCTGCCCCATGCCCAATACTCTGTAGTAGGACTGTGGTGTCCATTGCACTTAAAGGGTATTCCCACCTCCAAAATCTTATCACAATATGTAGTAGGTGTAATAATAATAATTATATTAGCAAATACCTCCAATTAGAGATGTATTACAGTTCTTCTGATTAGCTATGCCACTTTCCCCATGTGTAGGGTATTGCAGTAGCTTAGGTATCCATGGTTACGACCATTAACAGCTAACTCACTATATCAGTGGTCGTAACCATGGATACCTAAGCTACTGCAATGCCCTGCACATGGGGATAAGCAACATAGTTAATCAGAGGAACTATACTACATTTCTAATTGGAGGTATTTGCTAATATTATTATTATTACACCTACTATAATATTGGAATAGGATCTTGGAAATGGGATTACTCCTTTCCAATTGGAGCCATTTTTCGTTTTTTTGCCTTCATTTCTTTTCGTCCTTGGCTTGTTTTTGGTATGGTGAACTGACGAAAAAAGGCAAATCTGGCAAATTCTTTTTTACAGTACCTTTACAACTCTTACCAAATGATTTAATAAATCAGGCTTTTACAGGGGTATTTCCATCTCCAAGATCCTATCCCAATAAGTAGTAAGAGTAATAATAATAATATTAGCAAATACCTCCAATTAGAAATGTAGAATAGTTCTTCTGATTCGCTATGTCTCTTTCCTCATGTGCAGGCATTGCTAAACATTAAGTACAGTAGCCATGGTTACGACCACTGCTATAGTGACAGTTAGTTAGCTAGTTGTTAGTGGTGTAACCATGGATACCTAAGGTCCTGCAATTCTGCACATGAGGTAAGAGACATAGCGAATCAGAAGAACTGTACTACATTGCTAATTGGAGGTATTTGCTAATATTATTATTACCCCTCCTATATATTGGGATAGGATCTTGGAAATGGGAATACACCTTTAAGAACGCACAAAAGGTCTATGTTTTGAAAGAGCGAATTAATTTGTTATTTGTTCGTATTTTTAAAAAACGTTATCACATTTTATCTTCCCTTTAGTCCCCTTTGGGGACTTCTATCTGCGATCATCTGATCACTTACATTATATATAATAGCAGCTTGTGGCAGGGCTGCACAGGGTTACCAACGTGGCACCATGCAGTAAAAATGACCAGTAACATGATTATCCATGGCAATATCAAACTTGTATACATTTTTCTGACATTTTAGTGATTTTTTTAAAAAATGTTGAAGGTTGTAAAATAATTTGCTTTGCGTGTTTATTTTCTTAGATCTGCAGCTTTTCTTATTTTTCCATGGATGGAGCTGTGTGGTGGGCTCGTTTTTACCATTTTGAGGAATATAACGTTTTCATCCTTTTTTTATTGCATTTTTTTTGCGGAAGGGGCGATGACTTTTTTTTTGCATTATCTGTACAGTGAAATCCTTTTATATTGTGATCAATCCGACTTCACGGACACAAAAATACAAAGTATGCGTAATGTTTTACATTTCGGATTGAAAAATGAGGAATCTTTTATATTTTTTTAAGTTTGTTTTTTTTTTTACTTTTTATTTTGTACATTTTTTTTATTTTATTGAGGGCACTAGTACCTGCAATCTTTGATTGCTTGCACTATGTACATACTCTGGTATTGCAGTATATAGTGAAATGAACAATATTCCATTGACACCGGAGCTGGGCTTTATAGGTGCACCATGACGTGACAAGTAACCCATCGGCACCGTGCAACTGCATGTCAAGGGCAATGGGTGCAGGAACAGATGCTCAGACCAGTTAGAAACATTAGACACATGATTAACAGCAGCATCTATACGGTTAACAGCAGAGATTACACCTACCTCTTTTTGCTGCTGCTGTTCGTACCAGATTCTGAGTGTAAAACAGAGCTGGCAGCCGCCCTGTATGGAGAGAGCTCAGCTCCAGGGCACGCGCCATACACCGGCACCAGTGATGAGCGAGTATGCTTAACAGCAGCATCTATACGGTTAACAGCAGAGATTACACCTACCTCTTTTTGCTGCTGCTAGAACCAGATTCTGGGTGTAAAACAGAGCTGGCAGCCGCCCTGTATGGAGAGAGCTCAGCTCCAGGGCACGCGCCATACACCGGCACCAGTGCTGAGCGAGTATGCTCGTTGCGCGGGTATTCCCTAGCACGCTCGGGTGTCCTCCGAGTATTTTGGCGTGCTCGGAGATTTAGTTTTCGTCGTCTCATCTGCATAATTTGTGACTGCTGGCCAGCCTGAATACATGTGGGATTTCCCAACAAACAGGCATTCCTCACAAGTATTCAGGCTGTCAAGTAGCCGCAAATCATGCAGCTGAGATGACGAAAGCTATATCTCCGCGCACGCCAAAATACTCGGAGGACACCCGAGCATGCTCAGAAAAACCCGAGCAACCAGCATACTCGCTCATCACTAACCGGCACTCGAAGTGGAAATTCCATATATGTCGTGTGTTTGCTTTAATGCATTTGATGATTTTTTATTCCCCAAAAAAGTGGACAGCTCCTGTAATGAGGGAACCGGAGTTTGCCCATTCATTTGGTGACTGCACTTACCTTCCAGATTTTCAATCTCTTCGATGTTGTTCAAGGCTAAATTCAGATACTCCAGTTTCTTCAGTCGGCCGACATTCTCTGCAATGCAAAAACGAGCGATCAGCGATTATAGGAACAAGGACCACCAGGGACGCTGCAACTGTGATAATTCTCATAGTCAGAGCTGGGTCTAGATAAACGGGGCGCCAGGGTCATGTGACCTGCTATCTGATGATCCTGCGATCGTTTGGGATCAGTCGAGGCAGCACCTGCAGCATCGCTCCCTCCTTTACATACACGGTCCTTGTATGAGCTTTGTGTACAAAGCTATGGACAGGCAGGAACAATAGAAAACAACTGCTGTGGTTTTTTGGTCTGTCTCTGATCTCTATTCCAATCGGTATAGTACAGCGTTCCCACCTAAAAAAATAAGCAGCACTCTAGAAAAAAGACCATGAAAATGTTATTCTTATGCTGCAGTCAGACAGCCATATAAATCGGACCAAGAGCGGATGGCCATGCTCAGACCGGCCGCAGCTCCCTCGACCTGGGCATCACAGCTGCTTAGAAATATATTCAGTTGTCACGCTCGGGTTGGGAGCGCCGTCGGCCAGTCCGTGCATTGTGGTCCGATCTTGGTTTAATTTATAGGGCTGTCTGACTGCGCCCTTTGAGATGATGCTCGTTGATTCTCAGGATGCTGGTCAGTAGTCCATGGCTGTCCTACCTGCCGTCATCTCCGCCACCTCTTTGGACCAGTAAGTCTGGAGCAAAGTGATCCTTGCATTATGCCGGTGATGGGGGCAGTTCTCAGGATTCACATGTGGTGTGGCTGCTGGGCCAGGGCCCTACAAATCAATTAGCTCTTCAATAGTTATTCCCAGTATTCAAACTTTTCATCTATCCGAAACTTGTAGTTCGGTGGGAGTCCCAGTGATCAGACCCCTAGAATGGGGCTATACAATGCTCTCTTGGGAACGGTGGTCTCTGATCCAGTCATCCTCTATGGGATGGTCAGACCCCTAGAATGGGGCTATTACATGCTCCCTTGGGAACGGTGGTCTCTGATCCAGTCATTCTCTATGGGATGGTCAGACCCCTAGAATGGGGCTATTACATGCTCCCTTGGGAACGGTGGTCTCTGATCCAGTCATTCTCTATGGGATGGTCAGACCCCTAGAATGGGGCTATTACATGCTCCCTTGTGAACGGTGGTCTCTGATCCAGTCATCCTCTATGGGATGGTCAGACCCCTAGAATGGGGCTATTACATGCTCCCTTGGGAACGGTGGTCTCTGATCCAGTCATCCTCTATGGGATGGTCAGACCCCTAGAATGGGGCTATTACATGCTCCCTTGGGAATGGTTGTCTCTGATCCAGTCATTCTCTATGGGATGGTCAGACCCCTAGAATGGGGCTATTAAATGCTCTCTTGGGAACGGTGGTCTCTGATCCAGTCATCCTCTATGGGATGGTCAGATCCCTAGAATGGGGCTATTACATGCTCCCTTGGGAACGGTGGTCTCTGATCCAGTCATTCTCTATGGGACTGCTGTTGTCTGATGTCCCATAGAGAATGAATGGAGTGGTGGCCACTGCTCCGCACTGACAGGACGTACTAGGGGTCCGACCCAATGAGATCCCACCAATCTACAAGTTTTAATGCTAAGAATAACCCTGCTATTTAAAGAGTATTGACAGCTGTTAAAATATTAAAGGGATTTTCTCGTCAGCTTCCCTGAGTGAAACAGCAAGACTGTCTCCAGATAGACAACGGATGCTGGGATTTGTAGTCCTACAGAACAACACACCAACCTATTCTGGGGATGAGGTTGTTCTGGAGGTAGAGGATTTTCAGCTCTCGGCACCATTTGTCCAGGTGCTCGATCCGCTCCAGATCTTGCTGGTGAAGGGAAATTTCCTCCAAGGAGAAGATCTCGCAGTTGTTGTGTTCGGCTCGTCTCCGGATCAGATCTTCTGTGACTGGAAAGAAGATGACAAAAACGGGAGTTCAGTCCTCACCACAGTGTCACCGGTTTTCCAGCTCTGCTACATTATGACACGGCTATCGTCAGTGACTCTAATCATAGACAACAATAATCTATTGAAACAAACCCCCCCGGACACTTTCTCTCATTCACCACTTTATTACAAAAAAAAGTTCCCACGCCGCTCCGCTGTAGCCCACCAAATCTGACGTAGTGCAGAGAGCAGGATCACCTGAAAAGACTGAAGAGCCATGACGTCAGAAACGTTCCTGGTCACCGTGTGCTCTGGACTACCTCAGATTTGGTGGACTACACCGGACCTGCGTGGGAACTTCTTTTTTTAATGAAGTGCTGAATGAGAGAAAGTGTCAGGGTGTTAATTTCAATACAGTATTTTTTTGTGTGTGTTTTTTTCTTAGTGGGTTAGTAATGGGAAGAGTCTGATAGATCCCTCTCCATTACTAACCCCTGGGATTGATGCCAGCTGTTTCTTTTTAATTGACAGCTGATATCAACCCCAAAACCATTGCCCTGATTAGCATTGCCCCGATTGCCATCGCACCAGGACAACCGGAAGAGCGAAGGTATAGCGCCAGAATTGGGGCATCTCCTGTGATGTGCCACTTCTGGGGCGGCTGTGGTCTTGCATTTTTAGGCCAGGAAAGGTCCAATAACCAAAAAACTTTCCCAGCCTAATAATAGCAGCCCCCAGCTGTCTGCTTTACCTTGGCTAGTTACCAAAAATTAGGGGGATCCAGGCCGTTTTTCTTTTCATTTATTTATTTAATCATAAAACACTGTAGATTAAGCTCCACAGGGTGCAAATGTATAAGGGTATGTTCCCACGGTCAGTAAATGCTGCGGGTTCGACACTACGCTGCATTCATCCGCAGTGTCAAACCTGCAGCGGCCAGATCAGCATAGTGGATGGGATTTCATGAAATCCCATCTCCACTATGCGTGCAGGGACGCCTCCGGCTGCCCTGCGTAAACGGACATGCGGCGCGTCTTTCTAGACTGCAGCATATCTATTTATCAGAGACGCTCAGTCTCCGCAGCACAAATTACCCATAGACTATCGCTAGATGTGGTAAAACTGCATTATCTTTATAGTCACACTGCGGGAACGCAGCTTACTACGCATGTGAACTAACTTAAATAAAGGTGTACCTTGTGCCAGAGCCGGAAGTTTGCATCCACTGCAGTTCTCGCGATGAGCTGAGCTGACCGCGAAAACTGCTGTGCAGGTGACCGCCAGGGACGGGGTTATCTCCGGTCACTTGCCAAGTTCTCACGGTCAGGTGATCCCAAGAACTGCAGTGCAGGTGACCGCTGGAAACCAAGTTATCTCCTGTGGTCATCTACAAGCTCCGCTGTGTCTGGAAGTCAGGCTGAGTCGTGGCATAATGCGATCATCATTCAGCCTGACATCCAGATGAAGCAGAGCTGGACCCGTCGTGGGACAGGATGTATATCTTCTCGGCAGACAGGTATGGTATACTGTTGCTTTTTTATTTTATTTCCCACACAGGAGATCGAGGGCGTCGGTAGAATTAGGTGATGCAGTGAGTATGGTTTAATTGAGAATATTAAAGGAGTCGGTGTCATTATTTTAATTAAAGGACTTTATTCTGGCTGTGTCTTTATTTACCATATAACTATAGGATTAGTAATGGATAGGTATGTTATAGACGCCTCTACAGAGACGTGGGCTTGATGTCACCGGACATTACAAAGGTGACATCATCCCCATGCCAATTGTGGGGCGGCTGCGAGCTCCTATTTTTAGGCTGGTGAGGGCCAAAATCCATGGGCCTCAGCAGCCTGAGAATACCAGGCCACAGCTGTTTGCTTTTTCCTTGGCTGGTTAATTAACAAAAATAGGGAGATCCCACGCTGTTTTCTTTTTTTGGAGGGGATCCCACTATTTTTGCTAACCATCCAAGGTAAGCAGACTGCTGCTAGCCCTTTATTATCAGGATGGTAAGGTTCATGGATATGGGATCCTGACCAGCCTGAAATACCAGTCCCAGTAGTCTGCTTTACTCTGGCTGGTTAACAAATATAGGGGGAACCCACGGCATTTTTTTAAAATTATTATTTATTAAAAAGGAGGGGATCTGTCTCCGTGCTTTCCTCCACTTCCTGTGTCGTGTACAGCCGGCTGTGTCACAAGATTCACCATTATGTAAATTAGTACACCGTGTAGTAAGCTGTGTTCCCGCATTTAATACGCATGTGACTAGGGAGATAATGCGGTTTTACCGCATCTAATGAAAGTGTACGGGTAATTTAGCGACTCAGCTACATAAATTTCTGGAAAGACGTGCCGCATGTCCATCTCTGTGGGTGAGCCGTGGGCATCAGTACATGCATAGTGGGCATAGGTTTTCTTGAAATCCCATCTACTATGCTGGATGCTGCAGGTTGGACATTGTGGATATATACGCAGCGCTTACTGACCGTGGGAAGATCCCCCAATATATCTGCAAACAGGAAATCACTTCTTTTTTCCTTCCCTGAAACCAATTTTCAATTAGATTTATTTAAAGTGACAAAAAAAAGGCATGCAATGAAAAACCGCATCAATAACGCAGGTAAAAACCGCATCAATAACGCAGGTAAAAACCGCATCAATAACGCAGGTGACCTCAGATGCAGATTTCACCTGTGTCAAATCCTGATCATGTGCACATCCCCTAATATGTCGGGGCTTGTGCAGTGATAGATATCAGAGACAGACCTATCTCTTCACCGCGGTCACCTGACGTTTTACTACGTTTTTATCTGACTTCATTGAAGTCAATGGGTGAAAAAAAACCACGCAGGTGGCAGATCAGCAGCGTGTGCACACAGCCTAAAGGGCCCAAAGATGATCGAAAACAGGAAATAAATAAAGTGACATTAATCCCTTCCTGCCATCCGACGTACTATCCCGTCCATGGGACCTGGGCCCCTATGCCCATGGACGGGATAGTACGTCTCAGCGATCAGCGGCGCCCAAGTGGTGAGCGCCGCTGATCGCGGCCGGGTGTCAGCTGATTATCACAGCTGACACCCGCCACAATGTGTCAGGGGCGGTCACGGACCGCCCCCGACACGTTAACCCCTTGCACACCGTGATCAAACACGATCGCGGTATACCGGGAGTTAAAGGGAAGCATCGGCAGGGAGGGGGCTCCCTCCGTGCTTCCCTGAGCCCCCCACGGCAGCGCAATGTGCAGCGCTGCTGCGGGGGGCTCCTTTCCTGCAGGCCCCCGAATCCAAGATGGCGACGGGGGCCTGCAGGAAGCTGGCTTCCTCAGTGCCTGCAAAGCGCAGGCATGAGGAAGTCTGCAGCAGTGCCTGTGACAGATCGCTGATCTGTCACAGTGATCTGTGATGTGACAGATCAGCGATCTGTCACAGGACAGTGATGTCCCACCTGGGACTATGTAATAAAGTAAAAAAAAAATAAAAAAAAGTGTAAAAATAATTTTAAAAAAATCGCTAAATAAATTAGTAAAAAAAAAAAAAATATTCCCCAATAAATTCATTTTTTGAAAAAAAACAAAACAAAAAAAACAATAAAAGTACACATATTAGGTATCGCCGCGTCCGTAACGACCCGCCCTATAAAACTGTCCCATTAGTTAACGCCTTTAGCGAACCCCTTAAAAAATAAAAATAAAAAACGAAGCAAAAAATAATGATTTATTATCATACCGCCAAACAAAAAGTGTAATAACGCGCGATCAAAAAGACGCATATAAATATCCATGGTACCGCTGAAAACGTCATCTTGTCCCGCAAAAAACAAGCCGCCACACAGCATCATCAGCAAAAAAATAAAAAAGTTATAGCTCGCAGAATAAAGCGATGCAAAAATAATTATTTTTTATATAAAATAGTTTTCATTGCATAAAACCGACAAAACATAAAAAAACGACCTAAATGAGGTATCGCTGTAACCGTACTGACCCGAAGAATAAAACCGCTTTATCAATTTTACCGCATGCGGAACGGTGTAAACGCACCCCCCCAAAAGAAATTCACGAAACGCTGGTTTTTGTTCATTCTGCGTCCCAAAAATAGGAATAAAAAGCGATCAAAAAATGTCACGTGCCCGAAAATGGTACCAATAAAAACGTCAACTCGTCCCGCAAAAAATAAGACCTCACATGACTCGGTGGGTCAAAATACGGAAAAATTATAGCTCTCAATATGTGGTGATGCAAAAACTATTTTTACAATAAAAAGCGTCTTGTAGCGTGCGACAGCCGCCAAACATAAAAACCGCCATAAATAGTAAATCAAACCCCCCGTTATCACCCCCTTAGTTAGGGAAAAATAATGAAATTAAAAAAATTTATTTATTTCCATTTTTCCATTAGGGTTAGGGCTAGGGTTAGGGCTAGGGTTAGGGTTAGGGCTAGGGTTAGGGCTTGGGTTAGGGCTTGGGTTAGGGCTAGGGCTGAGATTAGGGTTAGGGGTGTGTTGGGGTTCGGGTTGGAGTTAGAATTGGGGGTTTCCACTGTTTGGGCACATCAGGGGCTCTCCAAATGCAACATTGCGTCTGATCTCAATTCCAGCCAATTCTGAGTTGAAAAAGTCATATGGTGCTCCTTCCCTTCCAAGCTCTGCCATGCGCCCAAACAGTGTTTTACCCCCACATGTAGGGTATCAGCCTACTCAGGACAAATTGCAAAACAATTTTTGGGGTCCAATTTCTCCTGTTACCCTTAGGAAAATAAAAAATTGGGGGCAAAAATATCATTTTTGTGGAAAAAAATGATTTTTTTATTTTCACGTCCGAGCGTTATAAACTTCTGTGAAGCACTTGGGGGTTCAAAGTGCTCACCACACATCTAGATAAGTTCCGTGGGGGGGTCTAGTGTCCAAAATGGGGTCACTTGTGGGGAGTTTCAATAGTTTAGGTACATCAGGGGCTCTCCAAACGCACATGACACCCGCAGACCATTCCATCAAAGTCTGCATTCCAAAACGTCACTGCTTCCCTTCCGAGCCCCGACGTGTGTCCATACAGTAGTTTTCTCCCACATATGGGGTGTCAGCGTACTCATGACAAATTGGACAACAACTTTTGGGGTCCAATTTCTCCTGTTACCCTTGGGAAAATGAAAAAATTGGGGACTAATTGATCATGTTTGTGGAAAAAACACGATTTTTTTATTTTCATGCCCGGGCATTATAAACTTCTGTGAAGCCCTTGGGGGTTCAAAGTGCTCACCTCACATCTAGATAAGTTCCTTAGGGGTTCTCGTTTCCAAAATGGGGTCATTTGTGGGGGGTTTCCACTGTTTACGTACATTAGGGGCTCTCCAAAGGCAACATGACACCCGCAGACCATTCCATCAAAGTCTGCATTCCAAAACGTCACTACTTCCCTTCCGAGCCCCGACGTGTGTCCATACAGTAGTTTTCTCCCACATATGGGGTGTCAGTGTACTCAGGACAAATTGGACAACAACTTTTGGGGTCCAATTTCTCCTGTTACCCTTGGGAAAATAAAAAAAATGGTGACTAAAAGATCATGTTTGTGGAAAAAATACGAATTTTTTATTTTCACGCCCGGGCGTTATAAACTTCTGTGAAGCACTGGGGTGTTCAAAGTGCTAACCACACATCTAGATAAGTTCCTTGGGGGGTCTACTAGATAAGTTCCTTGGGGGGTCTAGTTTACAAAATGGTGTCATTTGTGGGGGGTTTCCACTGTTTAGGTACATCAGGGGTTTTCCAATCGCGACATGGTGTCCGATCTCAATTCCAGCCAAAAACGTCAAATGGCGCTGCTTCCCTTCCGAGCTCTGCCATGCGCCCAACTAGTGGTTTACCCCCACATGTGGGGTATCAGCGTACTCAGGACAAATTGCACAATAACTTTTAGGGTGCTGTTACCCATGGAAAAATAAGAATTGAGGGTGAAAAGATCATTTTTGTGGAAAAAATATGATTTTTTAATTGTACGGCTTTATGTTATAAACTTCTGTGAAGCCCTTGGGGGTTCAAAGTTCTCACCACACATCTAGATAAGTTCCTTAGGGGGTCTAGTTTCCAAAATGGTGTCATTTGTGGGGGGTTTCCACTGTTTAGGTACATCAGGGGTTTTCCAATCGCGACATGGTGTCCGATCTCAATTCCAGCCAAAAACGTCAAATGGCGCTGCTTCCCTTCCGAGCTCTGCCATGCCCCCAAATAGTGGTTTACCCCCACATGTGGGGTATCAGCATACTCAGGACAAATTGCACAATAACTTTTAGGGTCCTGTTACCCTTGGGAAAATAAGAATTGGGGTGAAAAGATCATTTTTGTGGAAAAAATATGATTTTTTAATTGTACGGCTGTACGTTATAAACTTCTGTAAAGCCATTGTGGGTTCAAAGTTCTCACCACATATCTAGATAAGTTCCTTGGGGGGTCTAGTTTCCAAAATGGGGTCACTTGTAGGCGGTTTCCACTGATTAGGTACATCAGGGACTCTCCAAACGTGACATGGCGTCCGATCTGAATTCCAGCCAATTTTGCATTGAAAAAGTCAAACGGCGCTCCTTCCATTCTGAGCTCTGCCATGCGCCGAAACAGTCATTCCCCCCACATATCAGGTATCAGCGTACTCACGACAAATTGCACAATAACTTTTACAGTCCAATTTCTCCTGTTACCCTTGGTAAAATAAAAAAAATTGAACCTGAAGTATTTTTTTTATGAAAGTTAGATGTTCATTTTTTTTAAATATTCAAAAAAATTCCTGTGACGCACCTAAAGGGTTAATAAACTTCTTGAATGTGGTTTTGAGCACCTTAAGGGGTGCAGTTTTTAGAATGGTGTCACTTTTGGGTATTTTCTATCATATAGACCCCTCAAAGTGGCTTCAAATGTGATGTGGTCCTAAAAATAAAATGGTGTTGTAAAAATGAGAAATCGCTGGTCAACTTTTAACCCTTATAACTTCCTAACAAAAAAAAATTTTGGTTCCAAAATTGTGCTGATGTAAAGTAAACATGTGGGAAATGTTACTTATCAAGTTTTTTGTGTGCCGTATCTCTGTGATTTAAGGGCATAAAAATTCAAAGTTGGAAAATTGCGAAATTTTCAAAATTTTCGCCAAATTTCCGTTTTTTTCACAAATAAACGCAAGTTATATGAATGAAATTTTACCACTAACATGAAGTACAGTATGTCACAAGAAAACAATGTCAGAATCACCGGGATCCATGGAAGCGTTTCGAAGTTATTACCTCATAAAGGGACAGTGGTCAGAATTGTAAAAATTGGCCCGGTCATGAACGTGCAAACCACCCTTGGGGGTGAAGGGGTTAATAAAAGGAGCAAATCGAAAACAGGAGAAAAACACCAAAAAATAGGCAAACCCCCCCCCAGAGTAAATGCAATCATGGATCAAGGCCCTGAGGTTTCAGCATCCTGGCAGTGATATGAATGCAGAGGCTGTGGTACTACAGGTCCCAGCATGCCCTGCAGGGAGACAACGTGGGCTGGAAGTTGTAGTTCACCCGCATGTGAGGCGACACAATATAAACAGATGCACGCGGACACTCACTGAGCACCATGGCGGCGGCGGCTGGAGACGTCTCCACTCCGGTGGTTGCGGTGTGTACCGAGAGAAGCGGCTCTGTAACCATGACAACAAGCAGAGGACGGAAGGCGAGACGGACCAAAGAGCAGCAGCGTGATGTGGTGTTATACTGCAATGCTCCAGCAGAGGGCGCTGAGTACACGCGTCGCCGTAAGGCGAGATGTGACCGAAGAGAGCTGGGCTTTTGCGACATTTCCAATCTCAAGTTCAGCGTATGAGTGGCGTATCTATTGGGGGGCAGCTAGCGGGGGGGCGCAGTTGGGCCGCCTAATGTAGCGGTCCGCAGTGTCCTCCCTGGTGGCTGCATTCTGCGGAGGGTTAATCCTTGCTTGTGGGGCCTGCTTGGGCTCCCAGGGGGGTTAATGTATGCTTGCAGGGTCTATTTGGCGTCTGGGGGGTTAATGTATGCTTGTGGGGTCTGTTTGGGTAGGGGTTAATGCATGCTTACAGGTCTGTTTGGGGTCCGGGGGGGTTAATGCATGCTTGTGGGGTCTGTTTGAGGCAGGGGGCTTGGGGTGTAATGCACACTTGTGGGGCCTGGTTGTACTTTGGGGGGTACTAATGCATGCTTGTGGGGTCTGTTTGGGGCAGGGGTCTGGTAGGGGGGTTAATGCATGCTGGTGGGGGTTAATGCATGCTTGTGGGGTCTGGTTGTACTTCGGGGGGGTACTAATGCGTGCTTGTGGGGTCTGTTTGGCGCAGGGGGGTGGGGGTTAATGCACGCTTACGGGTCTGGGGGGGGTTAATGCATGCTTGTGGGGTCTGGTTGGGGAAGGGGGGCGGGGGGGTTAATGCACGCTTGTGGGGTCTGGTTGTACTTAGGGGGGGTACTCTTGCATGCTTCTGGGGTCTGTTTGGGTCAGGGGGGTGGGGGTTAATGCACGCTTGTGGGGGTCTGGTTGTACTTGGGGGGGTGCTAATGCATGCTTGTGGGGTCTGGTTGGGGCAGGGGGGGATTAATGCACGCTTGTGGGGTCTGGTTGTACTTCGGGGTGTACTAATGCACGTTTGTGGGGTCTGTTGGGTCAGGGGGGTGGGGGTTAATGCACACTTGTGGGGTCTGCTTGGGCTCCCAGGGGCGTTAAGGCTGGCTTGTGGGGTCTGTTTGGGTCGGGGGGGGTTAATGCACGCTTGTGGGGTATGGTTGGGTCCTGGGGGAGGGGGTTAATGCACGTCTGCGGGGTCTGGTTGGGTCTCCGGGGGGGTTTTAATGCACGCTCCCTGGGTCTCGCTGGGTACCGGGGGGGGTTAATGCACGCTTGTGTCTGGTAGTCCCGGGAGAGGGGGGTTGATAATGCACGCTTGTGTCTGGTAGTCCCGGGAGAGGGGGGTTGATGATGCACGCTTGGGGTGTCTGGTAGTCCCGGGAGAGGGGGGTTGATGATGCACGCTTGGGGTGTCTGGTAGTCCCGGGAGAGGGGGGTTGATGATGCACGCTTGGGGTGTCTGGTAGTCCCGGGAGAGGGGGGTTGATGATGCACGCTTGGGGTGTCTGGTAGTCCCGGGAGAGGGGGGGGTTGATGATGCACGCTTGGGGTGTCTGGTAGTCCCAGGAGGGGTGGGGGTTGATGATGCACGTTTGGGGTGTCTGGTAGTCCCGGGAGAGGGGGGGGTTGATGCACGCTTGGGGTGTCTGGTAGTCCCGGGAGAGGGGGGTTGATGATGCACGCTTGGGGTGTCTGGTAATCCTGGGAGAGGGGGGTTGATGATGCACGCTTGGGGTGTCTGGTTGTACTTCGGGGGATACTAATGCATGCTTGTGGGGTCTGCTTGGGCTCCCAGGAGGGTTAATGCACGCTTGCCGTGTCTGGTTGGGTCCCGGGGGGGGTTAATGCACGCTTGCCGTGTCTGGTTGGGTCCCGGGGGGGGTTAATGCGCGCTTGCCGTGTTTGGTTGGGTCCGGGGGGGTTAATGCACACGCTTGCAGGGTCGGGTAGTCCCGAGGGGGGTTAATGCGTGCTTGTGGGTTCTGTTTGGGTCCCGGTGGAGGGGGGGGGGGGGGGTTAATGCACATTTGTGAGGTCTGGTTGGGCTCCCGGGGGATTAATGCACGCTTATGCGTTCTGGTTGGATTCCAGGGGTGGTTAATGTACGCTTGTGGGTTCTGTTTGGGTTTCCGTCGGGATTAATGCATGCTTGTGGGGTCCTCACTGTGGGGGGATTAGTGCACGTTTTTGTGGCTTGGTGGGGGTTATTATATGCTTTTGGGGTCTAGTTGGGCCCCGGGGGGGTTAATGCACGTTTGCGGGGTCTGGGTGGACCCTGCACAAGCGCGGAGGGTTTAATGCACGCTTGTGTGTCTGGTTGGGCTCATGGGGAGGGGGTTAATGCATGCTTTTGTGGTCTGGTGGGCTCCTTGGGGGTCTAATGCAGGGCCCAACCAGACCTCTGAAGCGTGCATTTACCCTCCCCCGGGGCCCTACCAGACCCCACGAGCGTCCATTATCCACAGTAGGCCCCCCCCCAAGCGTGCATTAACTCCTCCTGGTCTGGCTGGGATCTTGGGACAGGGGGGGATTTAATGCATACTTGTTGTCTGAGTGTCTTGGGGACTTGATGCTTTGGCAATGGGGCCTGTCTGCATCTGTTGTGACTTGAAAGGGGGGGATTGATTTTGGGGTAGGCGCTCGACTGGTAGAGCTTTTTGTTTGGGGAAGAGGTGCCATGGGGGGGGGGTGGACATCCGATGGGACTTATGCTGGGAGGGGGTGGATGTCCGGTGTGGGTTTATGCTTAAGGGGGGGGGTGAACGTCCGATGAGGTTTATGCTGGGGAGGGGTCGGGTGGACGTCTGATGAGGTTTTATGCGGGGGGTGGATGTCCAATGACAGTTTTATGTTGGTAATGGCATCCAATAGGGGCTTATGCTTAAGGGGGGTGGACGTCCAAAAGGGGCTTAGGCTTAAGGGGGAGTTGACGTCTGATGAGGGTTTATGCTGGGAGGGACGGCCGATGGGGGTTTATGCCGGGGTGGACGTCCGATGGGGGTTTATTCTGGGGGGGTTAGACGTCTGATGGTGTTTTATGCTTGGGGGCGTGTGGACGTCCGATGGAGGGCTTATGCTTGGGGGCGTGTGGACGTCCGATGGGGGGCTTATGCTTGGGGGCGTGTGGACGTCTGATGGGGGGCTTATGCTTGGGGGCGTGTGGACGTCCGATGGGGGGCTTATGCTTGGGGGCGTGTGGACGTCCGATGGGGGGCTTATGCTTGGGGGCGTGTGGACGTCCGATGGGGGGCTTATGCTTGGGGGCGTGTGGACGTCCGATGGGGGGGCTTATGCTTGGGTGGCATCTGTTGGGGGATTTTGCTTTGGGGTGGAGGGTGCATGATGGGGATTTACGCTTGGGGGAAGGGGGCATTTGGACTTTGATGTGTTTATCCTGTGGGGTCCACTGATTAGTGTGAGGTGGAGGTTTATGATTGGACAGGGGGGGGTTACCATGTGTGGCCCTCTGGTTGGTGTGCGGGGTGGTTAATGCTTCATTGGGGAACACAAAAAACTATGGTTGTATGCTGCTTATGCTAGGAGGGTAAACCAACTGGCATGAAGCTAATCCGTTTTAACTTAAGGCCCTTTTACATTTAGCGATGCACCAGCGATCCGACCCGGTCAGGATCGCTGGTGCATCGCTAAATGATCGCTGGTGAGCTTTCACACAGAAAGATCTCACAGCGATGCAGCAGCGATACAGCGGACGAAACTCACCTTTCACTCACAGTGATCCTGACGTCCTCCCGCCCGCGTCCACGCGTCGCTTGTCGTCGCAGCAGGAAGCTGACGACGAGAAATGGAGCCGCCCAATCTCGCGCGATCAGCAGTGGACAGCGGGGGAGCCGGTCGTTGGTAAGTATCACACATAGCGATATCGCTAGCAATATCGCTATAACGTCACAAAACCGGTGACGTTTTAGCGATATTGCTAGCGATATCGCTTAGTGTAAAACCCCCTTTAGTGTCAGTAGGAGGCTGGTTTCTGCCTTAGGTCTTGATTTTTTTGTTAATGATTTCCCTTTTTCTTTCAGATATGGCTTTTAAGGGCGACAGAGTGGAATTGTCACTCTGATCTCCCACCTAGAATTGTCACTACCATATCATCTGTGATCTACGAGGCAGGGCCCTAACACATCAAGAGTGTTTGCGGTTTTCCAGCGGACAGTCCTTGCCACTAATCCCCTACCCTCTCTCCCCCCAGAGCCAGATAGAGTAGGGAGGGAAGACAAATCCGTTACCTGCCAGTCGCCTGAAAGTCTATGTAAAGGTTAGGATTTGAAATCTTCAGGACAGGTATATCCTACCAGGCAGTGAGGGGGCTTCATTAAAAAAAAATGGACAAGACAAATATGTCCTAGTTTTCTCCTGACATCTCCTGGGGAAACCTTCCTATTCATGCGGCCTCCACGTTTCACAGAGGCTCCTGTGACCCTACTCCTAAAAAAAAAAAAATCCAGGCTCTCGTCTAGCCTCTAGTGGCCGGGCCACACCGCCAGCACCCTGAACAATCATGCACGCCAACTTTCTAGTGCTTCCTGCCCTCTACCTATCAGGGTAAGAGTACTTTTCTTCTGCAACAGAGGACTGAACTCCTGCTTCCCAAGAGGTGCACAGTCCAATTGTGGTTGTTTCGGAAATGTTCAGTCCAAAAAAGCAACCAACAGGACAACTCTCCTACCCGCCAGGAAAAGAAACCTTCCTTCAGGCCCAACCCCCTCCTGGCGTCCACACACCCATCAGCGCTGGTCTACTACGCCTGGATCTAGCAGACTCCCTTTGGCATGACGGGGTGTTGCCACCTTGGATGTCTCTCAGGGTTGGCTGCCGTTTCCTTCACTATTCAAGGCTGGTATTATATCATCTGGTCCTAGACACCGGAAGCAGGCCATGGGGGGGCCGAGCCACAGACCCATCAGTCCTGCCCGCATGCACCAACAGCATATTACAGTTGTACGATACATAAGAAATGCATTACATGAAACAAGCAAAAGTTTTCAATCCAAAAAAAGCACTTTTATAAAATTAGAAAGGTTTCTATATATGTAAGAATGTTATTTAGCCAATATTTCTGTAAGTAAAAGTCTGAGATTTCTGTGGGAAATCTTAATTTGTTCCTCCTAAACTGGTTCTAAATGTAAATAAAACATTGCTCTGATTTAAGTCTCCATGTTGTAATTTAGCCTTTTAATTCATGCATGGACAAGCCCATGATGCATCGGTGTAACACATGGAAGGTACTGTAATAACTGGGTTAGGCTAGTCTCACACTAGCATATCTACACGCAGCGCACGGCGCCCCCTCCGGTCATCTCCTACTATCGCTGCATGCGATCTGCGCACCCTATCTTTAGCATAGGGTTCGCAGACCGTGCGCTAGTAGGATTTTGCGTGCGCTGCGCTCTTTTGACGGTGCGCTAAGCGCCCCAAAATGCGACATGGTGCGTTCGGCGCACCGTCCAGAGGGCGGAGCGCACGCAAAATCCTACTAGCGCACGGTCTGCGCACCCTATGCTAAAGGTAGGGTGCGCAGATCGCATGCAGTGATGTGCGATAGTAGGAGGAGATGACCGGAGGAGGCGGGGCTTAGTGGCGCCGTACGCTGCATGTAGATACGCTAGTGTGAAACTAGCCTTAGACAGGTAAACCACTTTTGATACAGTGAAGTTGACTTGTACAAGCTGCATAGATGTAAGCCTGCCTAAAGGGAACATGTCACCAGGATTCCCCATAAAAAACGATACAAACTGGTGTGCATGGAGCGTGTAAGCGCACGTTCACACTGGCCACCGAACAGAAAAAAAACACAAACATGATGGAATACCCTGCAGTAAATGGCATAGTGCATGAAAATATAGGGGATTTAGTTAACACGTTCTTTATTAAAAAAAAAAAAAAAAAGCCAAATCCATCCCACCACTTCACTGTGACGTAATTGGGACAGTCCTAACTAATATTAACAACCTTACCGCTTTGTCCTGTGACTTGCATGTGGATAAGGACTGAGAAGGATTAGGCCCAAACAGTAGACACAAAGGAATGGGAAACCACATCAATATATAAAGGTTTTTAATATTAGTTATCACTGTCCCAATTAGGGTCACTGTGAAGTGGCAGGATGGCTTCTGCATTTTTGTTTAAATCGAGCGTGTTAACCAAGAACCTTATATTTTCATGCATTATTGCTGTTTATTTACTACAGGGTATTCAATCATTGTTTATGCCCCCCCCCCCCGTATAAAGTACTACCACCACCTGTATGTCGCCATATACAGCATTCTAGAATGCTGTGTATATAGTACGACCACTACCTGTATACCCTCTATATACAGCATTTTATAAAGCACGTCCACTATCTGAATGCCCTTATATATACACAACATTCTAGAATGCCAATCTGCATAAATTTTTTTTTTTTATTAGATTTGCCCTTGGGGAAGTCCCATCCAATGGGCTTCGCTAATCTTAATCCGGTGCCTCCTCCTATCCTTCTTTGAGTCGACGACGCGTCCTAAGTCCATCCACACAGTGTCTTCCATTGCTCTTCGGTGCAGACTTCTCTGTGCTTTGCAGTACTTTGCTTTGTGATCGGCAGGGCAGAGACGTGTTCCTGCCCAGAAGCGTCATGGGGGAGGTTGTGTGGATGATGTAGGATGCATCATCCATGGGAAGGAGGACTGTACTGGAAGAACAGTGACAAACAATACCAGACCGCCCCGTAGGTGAGTATAAGATGTTCACATTTGCCTCAGGCCACACGTGAGGACGTTTCGAGACCGTGCCTCAGGCCACACGTGAGGACGTTTCGAGACCGTGCCTCAGGCCACACGTGAGGACGTTTCGAGACCGTGCCTCAGGCCACACGTGAGGACGTTTCGAGACCGTGCCTCAGGCCACACGTGAGGACGTTTCGAGACCGTGCCTCAGGCCACACGTGAGGACGTTTCGAGACCGTGCCTCAGGCCACACGTGAGGACGTTTCGAGACCGTGCCCGCCAGACATCAGACCACATGGGAGAACATTCCTACGTTGTGCCTGTCATGCCTCAAAGTGGCACAGAAAGCAGAGTAGAAAGTTGGTCATTGTATTTTAACCCCTTCATGACCAAGCCTATTTTGACCTTAATGACCAGGGCATTTTTTGCAATTATGACCAGTGTCCCTTTATGAGGTAATAACTCTGGAACACTTCCAACAGATCCTAGCGATTCTGAGATTATTTTTTTCGTGACATATTGGGCTTCATGTTAGTGGTAAATTTAGGTCGATAATCTTTGCGTTTATTTGTGATAAAATCAGAAATTTGGCGAAAACTTTGCAAATTTTGAATTTTTATTCTGTTAAACCAGAGACTTATGTGACACAAAATAGTTACAAAATAACATTTCCCACATGTCTACTTTACATCAGCACAATTTTGGAAACAAATTTTTTTTTTTTGGTAGGAAGTTAAAAGGGTTAAAAGTTGAACAGTGATTTCTCATTTTTACAACAAAATTTACAAAAAAAAAAATTTTTTTAGGGACCACCTCACATTTGAAGTCACTTTGAGGGGTCTATATGGCAGAAAACACCCAAAAGTGACACCATTCTAAAAACTGCACCCCTCAAGCTACTCTAAACTACATTCAAGAAGATTAGTAACCCTTCAGGTGCTTCGCAGGAACTAAACCAACATGGAAGGAAAAAATGGACATTTTAATTTTTCCAACAAAAATTTTCTTTTAGCATCAATTTTTATTTTCATTTTCACATGGGCAACAGGATAAAATGGATCCTAAAATTTGTTGGGCAATATCTCCTGAGTACATGGATACCTTTTTGGGTGCACAACAGGGCTCAGAAGGGAAGGAGTGCCATTTGACTTTTTGAA
This sequence comes from Dendrobates tinctorius, assembly GCF_039654945.1. Classification (NCBI taxonomy): domain Eukaryota; kingdom Metazoa; phylum Chordata; class Amphibia; order Anura; family Dendrobatidae; genus Dendrobates; species Dendrobates tinctorius. The sequence continues at coordinate 35,384,734 of NW_027361784.1, forward strand.
TGGAAAATATGCTGGAATATTTAGCGGTTGCCATGTCGTGTTTGGAGAGCCCCTGTGTGCCTAAATATTGGAGCTCCCCCCACAACTGACCCCGTTTTGGAAACTAGACCCCCCCCCCCAAGGAACTTATCAAGATGCATAGTGATCACTTTGAACCCCCAGGTGCTTCACAAATTGATCCTTAAAAATAAATACTTTTTTTATCACAAAAAAAGCCCATAATGTCTGCTATCTTCAAGAAAATATACCTGGAAGGAGCCCATACAGTCTAGCATCTTCAGTAGTGAGCCAGCTAGACTGTATGGGCTGCAGTTAGGACCTGGAAGGAGCCCATACAATCTAGCATCTTCAGTAGTGGGCCGGCTAGACTATGGGCTGCAGTTAGGACCTGGAAGGAGCCCATACAGTCTAGCATCTTCAGTAGTGAGCCAGCTAGACTGTATGGGCTGCAGTTAGGACCTGGAAGGAGCCCATACAATCTAGCATCTTCAGTAGTGGGCTGGCTAGACTGTATGGGCTGCAGTTAGGACCTGGAAGGAGCCCATACAATCTAGCATCTTCAGTAGTGGGCCGGCTAGACTATGGGCTGCAGTTAGGACCTGGAAGGAGCCCATACAGTCTAGCATCTTCAGTAGTGAGCCAGCTAGACTGTATGGGCTGCAGTTAGGACCTGGAAGGAGCCCATACAATCTAGCATCTTCAGTAGTGGGCTGGCTAGACTGTATGGGCTGCAGTTAGGACCTGGAAGGAGCCCATACAATCTAGCATCTTCAGTAGTGGGCCTGCTAGACTATGGGCTGCAGTTAGGACCTGGAAGGAGCCCATACAGTCTAGCATCTTCAGTAGTGAGCCAGCTAGACTGTATGGGCTGCAGTTAGGACCTGGAAGGAGCCCATACAATCTAGCATCTTCAGTAGTGGGCCGGCTAGACTGTATGGGCTGCAGTTAGGACCTGGAAGGAGCCCATACAGTCTAGCATCTTCAGTAGTGAGCCGGCTAGACTGTATGGGCTGCAGTTAGGACCTGGAGGGATCCTATATATTCGGCTGGCATTAATAATTTATACCTTGAAGGAGCACATACATTCTAGTGTCATGTATGGGCTGCAGTCAGGGCCAGGCAGCAGCCCATAATGTCTGCTATCTTCAAGAAAATATACCTGGAAGGAGCCCATACAGTCTAGCATCTTCAGTAGTGAGCCGGCTAGACTGTATGGGCTGCAGTTAGGACCTGGAAGGAGCCCATACAGTCTAGGCTCAACCGTCAGAGCGACGTTAGCAGCGTGATCAGGTCATGTGATCACGCTGCTGACGTCACTCCCCGGCGCCCAGAGAGAACCCTGGGGGTAAGTGTGCTCCACTGTGGAGCTGAAGAACCACGGAAGATGGGGGGGATTTGTAGAGGGGATGGGGATTAATGTGTGGGGGGATTTGTAGAGGGCATGGGGGTTAATGAATGGGGATGGGGGTTAATATGTGGGGGGGTTAATGAATGGGGATGGGGGTTAATGAATTGTGATGGGGTTAATGAATTGGGATGGGGTTAATGTGTGGAGGCGTTAATGAGTGGGGATGGGGGTTAATGTGTGGGGGGCTAATGAATGGGGATGGGGGTTAATGTGTGGGGGGGCTAATGAATGGGGATGGGGGTTAATGTGTGGGGGGATTAATGAATGGGGATGGGGGTTAATGAGTGGGGATGGGGTTAATGTGTGGGGGTATTTGGAGGGGGGGCGCCGAACCGAATTCTTGCCCCGGGTGCTACGACCATAACGGAGTTGAGATTTATAATTAATGATGTCATGGGAAGGGGCTGCACCATGGAGCCGTGTGAGGAGTGGAGCGAGGGGCCGCACCAGAGCCGTGAGAGGGGAGATGATGAGGGACTGTGTGGGGGAGAAGGAGGGGGGACGATGAGGGGCTGTGTGGGGGAGAAGGAGGGGGGACGATGAGGGGCTGTGTGGGGGAGAAGGAGGGGGGACGATGAGGGGCTGTGTGTGGGGAGAAGGAGGGGGCGATGAGGGGCTGTGTGGGGGAGGGGGGACGATGAGGGGCTGTGTGTGGGGAGAAGGAGGGGGCGATGAGGGGCTGTGTGGGGAGAAGGAGGGGGGACGATGAGGGGGAGAGGCTATGTGGGGGAGGGGGGACGATGAGGGGCTGTGTGTGGGGAGAAGGAGGGGGCGATGAGGCTGTGTGTGGGGAGTAGGAGGGGGACGATAAGGGGGAGGGGCTATGTGGGGAGAAGGAAGGGGGACGATGAGGGGGAGGGGCTGTGTGGGGAGAAGGAGGGGGGCGATGAGGGGGAGGGGCTGTGTGGGGAGAAGGAGGGGGCGATGAGGGGGAGGGGCTGTGTGGGGAGAAGGAGGGGGACGATGAGGGGGAGGGGCTGTGGGGAGAAGGAAGGGGGACGATTAGGGGGAGGGGCTGTGTGGGGAGAAGGAAGGGGGACGATTAGGGGGAGGGGCTGTGTGGGGAGAAGGAAAGGGGACGATGAGGGGGAGGGGCTGTGTGGGGAGAAGGAAGGGGGACGATGAGGGGCTGTGTGGGGTGAAGGAGGGGGCGATGAGGGGGAGGGGCTGTGTGGGGAGAAGGAGGGGGCGATGAGGGGGAGGGGCTTTGTGGGGAGAAGGAGGGGGCGATGAGGGGGAGGGGCTGTGTGGGGAGAAGGAGGGGGCGATGATGGGGAGGGGCTGTGTGGGGAGAAGGAGGGGGCGATGATGGGGAGGGGCTGTGTGGGGAGACGGAAGGGGGCGATGATGGGGAGGGGCTGTGTGGGGAGACGGAGGGGGGCGATGATGGGGAGGGGCTGTGTGGGGAGACGGAGGGGGATGATGAGGGGGAGGGGCTGTGCGGGGAGGGGGAGAAGGAGGGGGGCGATGAGGGGGAGGGGCTGTGTGGGGGGGGACGATGAGGGGCTGTGTGTGGGCAGAAGGAGGGGGACGATGAGGGGCTGTGTGTGGGGAGAAGGAGGGGGGCGATGAGGGGCTGTGTGGGGGAGGGGGGACGATGAGGGGCTGTGTGGGGGAGGGGGGACGATGAGGGGCTGTGTGGGGGAGGGGGGACAATGAGGGGCTGTGTGTGGGGAGAAGGAGGGGGACGATGAGGGGGAGGGGCTGCGTGGGGAGAAGGAGGGGGGACGATGAGGGGGAGGATGAGGGGGAGGGGCTGCGTGGGGAGAAGGAGGGGGGCGATGAGGGGGAGGGGCTGTGGGGAGAAGGAGGAGGTGTGGGGAGAAGGAGGGGGGCGATGAGGGGGAGGGGCTGTGTGGGGAGAAGGAGGGGGGCGATGAGGGGGAGGGGCTGTGTGGGGAGAAGGAGGGCGATGAGGGGCTGTGTGTGGGGAGAAGGAGGGGGACGATGAGGGGGAGGGGCTGCGTGGGGAGAAGGAGGGGGGACGATGAGGGGGAGAAGGAGGGGGGACGATGAGGGGGAGGGGCTGCGTGGGGAGAAGGAGGGGGGCGATGAGGGGGAGGGGCTGTGGGGAGAAGGAGGAGGTGTGGGGAGAAGGAGGGGGGCGATGAGGGGGAGGGGCTGTGTGGGGCGAAGGAGGGGGGCGATGAGGGGGAGGGGCTGTGTGGAGAGAAGGAGGGGGGACGATGAGGGGGAGGGGCTGTGGGGAGAAGGAGGGGGCGATGAGGGGGAGGGGCTGTGTGGGGAGAACGGGGGGGACGATGAGGGGGAGGGGCTGTGGGGAGAAGGAGGGGGGCGATGAGGGTGAGGGGCTGTGTGGGGAGAACGAGGGGGACGATGAGGGGAGGGGCTGTGTGGGGAGAAGGAAGGGGGACGATGAGGGGCTGTGTGGGGAGAAGGGGGGCGATAAGGGGGAGGGGCTGTGTGGGGAGACGGAGGGGGACGATGAGGGGGAGGGGCTGTGTGGGGAGAAGGAGGGGGGCGATGAGGGGGAGGGGCTGTGTGGGGAGGAGGGGGACGATGAGGGGGAGGGGCTGTGTGGGGAGAAGGAGGGGGGCGATGAGGGGGAGGGGCTGTGTGGGGAGGAGGGGGACGATGAGGGGCTGTGTGTGGGGAGAAGGAGGGGGGCGATGAGGGGCTGTGTGTGGGGAGAAGGAGGGGGGGCGATGAGTGGCTGTGTGTGGGGAGAAGGAGGGGGGATGATGAGGGGCTGTGTGTGGGGAGAAGGAGGGGGCAATGAGGGGCTGTGTGGGGGAGGGGGGACGATGAGGGGCTGTGTGTGGGGAGAAGGAGGGGGCGATGAGGGGCTGTGTGTGGAGAGTAGGAGGGGGACGATGAGGGGCTGTGTGTGGGGAGAAGGAGGGGGACGATGAGGGGGAGGGGCTGTGTGGGGAGAAGGAGGGGGGCGATGAGGGGGAGGGGCTGTGTGGGGAGAAGGAGGGGGGCGATGAGGGGGAGGGGCTGTGTGTGGGGGAGAAGGAGGGGGGACGATGAGGGGGAGGGGCTGTGTGTGGGGGAGAAGGAGGGGGGCGATGAGGGGGAGGGGCTGTGTGTGAGGGAGAAGGAGGGGGACGATGAGGGGGAGGGGCTGTGTGTGGGGGAGAAGGAGGGGGGACGATGAGGGGGAGGGGCTGTGTGGGGAGAAGGAGGGGGACGATGAGGGGAGGGGCTGTGGGGAGAAGGAGGGGGAGTGGCTGTGTGGGGAGAAGGAGGGGGGCGATGAGGGGGAGGGGCTGTGTGGGGAGAAGGAGGGGGACGATGAGGGGGAGGGGCTGTGTGGGGAGATGGAAGGGGGACGATGAGGGGCTGTGTGGGGAGAAGGAGGGGGGCGATGAGGGGGAGGAGCTGTGTGGGGAGAAGGAGGGGGGAGATGAGGGGGAGGGGCTGTGTGGGGAGAAGGACGGGGGCGATGAGGGGGAGGGGCTGTGTGGGGAGAAGGAGGGGGGCGATGAGGGGGAGGGGCTGTGGGGAGAAGGAGGGGGCGATGAGGGGCTGTGTGTGGGGAGAAGGAGGGGGACGATGAGGGGCTGTGTGTGGGGAGAAGGAGGGGGACGATGTGGGGCTGTGTGTGGGGAGAAGGAGGGGGACGATGAGGGGGAGGGGCTGTGTGTGGAGGGGGGGGAGATGATACATACTGGTTTGATGCAAGTTGAATGGGGTGATGTAACTCCCTTGTACATAAAATAGAAAAAAAACAGCTTACCCAAGCTCTAGGCGCACCGAAGCACGGAATCCCTGGGACCAAATGTAAATAAAATATGAAGAAAATCCAGCTTCTTGGAAATTGTTACATTTATTGGAAAATAGATGAGACATGTAAAATTGCAGAGCTAGCATAGCAACGCGTTTCAAATGCACGAGGCCATGTGCGTGTGAAATGTGTTTCTATTCTGTCTCTGCAATTTCACTTATTTCATATTTTATCTATTTTCCAATAAATATAGCAATTTCCAAGAAGCTGGATTTTCTTTCCACTTGTAAACCCCATGTGGCTGTGCCGGCTAGTGGGTAATGTCACTTGTGCGGCTGTGTGTCGGTGGGGCTGTGGGGGGGTATGGTGCTGTCACTCTTGTGCTTTTTGTTTTTGTTAAATAATATGGCTTCGTTCTACATATTGTTTTGTAAAGTTTATTGTTATAGCCCTGTATGTATAAATATTCTTATTTTTCTCCTTTTTGTTAGACTTATTTGAGTTTTTAATAAAACTGTTTGAGAACTATGGGTTGAATTTTTATTTCTCTGTTTCTGAAGCTTGGGTTATGTTCACACATTGCAGTTTGTTGGGGAAGCAATCTTTACTAAATTGTTCAGATCTCACTGACAATTTATTTCCTGTCCTCAGCAGCATTTAGCATATTTTTCTGACTATAAGGCTGTGTGCACACAGCGTTTTTTTAGCGGATTTGCCAAAAAATCCGCTCAAAAAACGCTAAAAATAAGCTTCCCATTCATTTCTATGCATTTTGCACTTTTTGTGCATATTGATGCGTTTTTTACCGCAAAATAAAGCTTCGTGGTAAAAAATGCAGCATGCTCATTGATTTCGCGGAACCGCGCGCAAAAAAAGTGCGGAAAACGCACAGAAAAAAATGCGCGGTTTCTGGGAAGAGAGTCCGGTTTGTAAGCAGAAATTTTCTGCTACGTGTGCACATAGCCTAAGGGTGTGTGCACACGCTGCGGATTTTGCTGTGGATCCGCAGCGGTTTTTGCTGCGGTGTACTGTACCATAATTGACATGTCAATTCTTTCTGCGGATTCCGCTGCGGTTTGCCATCTCCTCCATTGTAGAGATGATAAACCGCAGAGCAATCCGCAGGTAAAACCGCAGGTCTTTTGACCTGCAGATTTACGTGCGGATTTTGCCAAATCCGCAGAGCATTCCGCAGCGTGTGCACGTACTCTAAGAGGCAATGTTTACCCCCATATTTGGGAGGAAATTTTGGGTATAGTCCTAGTATAGCACTTGGGGGGGGGGGGGATCACAGGAGGCAGGGTCCCTGCTGCGGGAAGCCAGCTGCAGAAGGGTGAGGCTGCAGGACCTCAGCTGAGTTCTGAAATGTGCGCACGCGCCACCTGAGGCGGCCGTTTTCCTGAAGCTCGACCACTTCTCCAGCCCAGGTCCCGCAGGCTTGCTGCACTGGGACACCCTCTCCTCCCACCAAGGGCCATGTAGCACCGCCATCGGTTTCGTGCAGCCCGGACCCTGCCTCCTGTGACCCCAATCCACCTCTCCCATGTTAGCTACCGTAAATACGGACTGTAACATCCTCATTTTATCCTAAACCCTTTTTTTTTGTTTTCTATTTTCCTCACCAAAATTTTTTTTATGGATGTTGCTGAGGGTCTGACGGCGGTGCCTCCACTGCTCCATAGCACTTACTCTGGCAGAGGTCACACTACATATTTTACAGAAGGGTAAAACTACTCGTAATAATTTTGAAGAGCAGTTTTAACCAAGAAGGACATAATTTTCAGTAACTCAAATCTCTGTACCTAGTATACATTAGACCTGGGCATAGCGCAGCACGCTGGAGATCCGGCCCTCTGGCTGCTCCTGTCTGGCATGTGGACTGAGGCATCCAAAGGGCCTGAAAACCGGCCCACGGGCTGCGCCATGCAATTGCCTTCTCGGCGACCAAGGTTGCCAACTGTCCAGAAATTCCAGGACAGTCTATGAAAACATGGCAATTTTTTGCCCAGTCTTTTTTTAAGCTGAAAAAATTTATGGGGGTAATTTTGACTAATTCTCATATAATTTTATAGTGAATGCAGCTATTGTCTTCATATCTGAATTATGGATTGTAGATATGTACCATTTACAGCCGTAATGATTTTTCAATGTGTCCGTCAATTTTTTTTTTGCCTGTCTGATTTTTTTTTTGATTAGATGTCCAGAAAAAAATAAAAAGTCAAGTTGGCAACCCTACCAGTGTCCCAATATATGGTGGAGGAGACAACCAGTGGTGTCCCAATATACAGCTCTGGCAATAATTTAGTGACCACTGCACAGTTTTATAAAAATCCGCTTCTCTCCATGTCTGACAGCCATTCCATTCCAGTGTCAGGTGAATTCCAACCAGAGTGCACCTCATTCTACTTAATGTGCTTCTGATCAGGTGATCACCTGAACCAAATCTTATTTAATGAAGGAAAGTATAAAAATCCCTGCTGTGGTGTTCACAATCCTCCTGCAATAGGACAAGCTGGATGGCAAAACAAGTGCTAGTACTATCCCAAAAGTAATAGGAATGAAAAAATAACTTTTAACTTTTAACCATGCCAAAGGAGTTGAAAAGAAAAGTCTTGAGTGAGGAAAAGAAGGGCTCAATTCTGGCTTTACTAGCAGAGGGATACATGCAAAACCAAAAAATGCCAAGGTGTATCCAGGAAAAACCACACTGGATGTGTGGAAACCACAAGAGTGAGGATCAGGGAATAAAGCAACTACCTGGTGAGCCCTTAATGGTGCCTGTAACGCGCGTTTTTGGCATTTTTTTGTTTTCACCATATGTGCACTTGTCTTTACACATCTTTGTTATGCATTGATATTTTTTGTCACATTATTTGCGCATTATTAAATATATATATTTTTTCATGTTTTATTTTATTTATTTTTCAGCAATCCTCCCTTTTCTTTTCATGTTGCACATCACTTTATTCAATGCTTTGGGGTCTCAGCAAAAATATATAATTATTACCTGTTCATTATTGAGCCTGTTTTACATGGTTATTTATTAAGCTTTATGCTAGAGTATATTACATTATTATACCATGTATACATTTGGGATGCCTTTCTTTTTAATTGTTTAATATGTACACCCATTTTTTAATAAAGGGTATTTTAATCATTTAGCGTGTTGTTGCATATATTTTATTTACATCCAATTGTTACCTTGCCGGTCTTTTCTCCCACCTCCAGTGTGTTTAGTTCCCGGTGGTGGTGAGTAGTATCGCACTTTAGTTCTTTGCTTAAGTGCACGTGATTAGGTAACAGGTGTGAATGCTCTATAAATGAGTGTCTGCTGTATCACTCACTGTTGGTGATATTGATTGTGTGTTAGGCAATCACAAGGAAGCCTGGGTGAAAGAAGTTGAACATGAGTCCTGCGCAGCCCAGCCAGAGGGGACGAGTGGCAGCTAGGTGGTCTGCAAGAAGGGCTGGCATGGCGTGGTGGAGTCACAGTTTATGGTGTCGGCAGGAAGTGCTTGCATGGCTTGGTGGAGTGATGACTATGGAGAGAGTTGCACTCAGCATGCGGGACTTGGTTGCTGAGAGCTGGACTCAAGCATGCTGGACTTTTTGGCAGAAGCTGGACTCATCTTTGGGACTCTGTTTACTGGACAGCTGCAACTGGTGGTGGACTCTGCTCCAAGGCTGCACTATGGTGAAGGATCCAGTTATGGTGATGGATCCGGATGGAGGAGAAGATGCACGCAGGTGGTGGGCTCTGTTGCTAGGAGCGTACGCAACAGAGCAAAGCTAAGTGGTGTTTCCCCTGTATTGTCATCTTTCCTCATGTGTGTTTAGTGCAGTGGTGGGATTAGTTTCCGCATCAACCAATTCCCTAGTGAGGGTTTAGGTCAGGGCGAGCTAGGGTTTTTAGGTTCCTGTTGCGCGCCCGGTGCGGAACCGGCATAGGGAACGTTAGGAGTGCAGGGACACTGGCTCAGGGGAGCTCAGGAGGTCTCCATTTCCCTATTCCCTATCGCAGGGCCCACCATTGTTAATGTTTCCCAGGTTTCCCTTATTGTTTAAATTCGCCTTACTGGAGGCGGGGTTTCCAGGCTTGTATATACGTGTAATGTCTAAATTCGCCAGTTGGAGGCGGTGTATCCAGCTGCACATGTTTATTTAAATTCGCCCCACTGGAGGCGGTGTATCCAGGATCACGGGTGTCTTATGGGTTCGCTTTGCGGTACTCGCTGTCTTCAGACACACGTGACCCTGACATTATCACCAACCCTAAATTTTTTTTTTCTGGTGAGCTTTGGCCATGTGGAGACCGCTGGGTAATTGCTGCCGGGCCTCACTGAGGTGAGTGGGGAGCGGCAAGGTGTGTTAGAGCCGCTGCAGCAGCAGTTATCAGGGTCTGGGGCCTCTGCACAGGCAACCAGGAAATCAAAATGGTGGCTTTGACAATTTGCGGGTCTGGCAATAGCCCCCTTGAGTCGCTGCTTGGAAGCGGGACTTGTTCATACAGGTGGACGTAACCAGACAGGTGGGTGGAGTTGGTGATCCCCATGGTGCTGTCTGGGGTTCCCCGAGGTGAAGGGGTACGTCCCTGTAGTGAGCAGAATGGTGTATAGTCCGCGGGGCTTACGCCAAATCTTCAAATACCACCGAAGAAGCCGCCCCTCCTGGTCGTGTGGAGGCGATCGGCGAGTGTATATTTCCTCCATATTCCTGTCCCCTTCTCCTCCAAGCGTGAGCAGCAGGTGTGCTGCGGGGGAGTAGGGACAAATCTCACCCCTCGCCATTAACCAACCCTGGGAGGCGCAGACCTCATGGTGAAAAGGTTGGAGGGTGGTGTCCCTTGGTGAATAGCGGGGGTGTGAGTGTGGTGACAGCGGAGGGACGCCTCTGTTGTCGAGTCCAGAATGAGTTCACCAAAATATGACAAACGAATGTGTGGCAATAAACGTTCAGGTCCGGACCTGTGTGTGAACGAGCATGTATGGTGGCCACCAAAAAACATCTTGTGGAAGTGTGTTGTGGAGTCTGATCAACTCATAGCAAACATACACACACATAAACTCGTTCCCCAGGTCGGCACTGTGGAGATGAGTGGTGCCTCCAGAACATGTATTGCCAATACCAGCGGTGCATTTGTCATTAACCTGAAGTGTCAGGTAGTGGTGGGGTGAAATCAGGATCTGGGCGTCCCCGCTGTAGGTGTTTCCCTAATGAGGAGTGGTCTTGAGGGTCCAGAGGCCCCTCATTAAGGAGGGGGTACTGTCATGATCCATGGTGGATCTGACAGTTTAAATACACAAAGTGAACTTTTTTTCCTTTGGCTTGGTGCCAAAGTGAGTTGATTGCCCCCGGTGGCAATTAGAATTATTACACGTGGTGTCGTTCATTCTAAGTTGCCCCGGTGGTGGTGAGTAGTATCGCACTTTAGTTCTTTGCTTAAGTGCGCGTGATTAGGCAACTGGTGTGAATGCTCTATAAATGAGTGTCTGGTGTATCATTCACTGTTGGTGATATTGATTGTGTGTTAGTCATTCACAAGGAAGCCTGGGTGAAAGAAGGAGCTGAACATGAGTCCTGCGCAGCCCAGCCAGAGGGGACGAGTGGCAGCTAGGTGGTCTGCAGGAAGGGCTGGCATGGCGTGGTGGAGTCACAGTTTATGGTGTTTGCAGGAAGTGCTTGCATGGCTTGGTGGAGTGACGACTATGGAGAGAGTTGCACTCAGCATGTGGGACTTGGTTGCTGAGAGCTGGACTCAAGCATGCTGGACTTTTTGGCAGAAGCTGGACTCATCTTTGGGACTCTGTTTACTGGGCAGCTGCAACTGGTGGTGGACTCTGCTCCAAGGCTGCACTATGGTGAAGGGTCCAGTTATGGTGATGGATCCGGATGGAGGAGAAGATGCACACAGGTGGTGGGCTCTGTTGCTAGGAGCGTACGCAACAGAGCAAAGCTAAGTGGTGTTTCCCCTGTATTGTTATTTTCCCTCATGTGTGTTTAGTGCAGTGGTGGGATTAGTTTCCGCACCGACCAATTCCCTAGTTAGGGTTTAGGTCAGGGCGAGCTAGGGTTTTTAGGTTCCTGTTGCGCGCCCGGTGCGGAACCGACATAGGGAACGTTAGGAGTGCAGGGACACTGGCTCAGGGGAGCTCAGGAGGTCTCCACTTCCCTATTCCATATCGCAGGGCCCACCATTGTTAATGTTTCCCAGGTTTCCCTTATTGTTTAAATTCGCCTTACAGGAGGCGGGGTTTCCAGACTTGTATATACGTGTAATGTCTAAATTCGCCAGTTGGAGGCGGTGTATCCAGCTGCACGTGTTTATTAATTAAATTCGCCCCACTGGAGGCGGGGTATCCAGGGTCACGTGTGTCATATGGGTTCGCCTTGTGGTACTCGCTGTGTCCAGACACACGTGACCGTGACAGAATGTCATTCGACAACCACGTGATGACGTCAAGTGACCTACAAAAGAAATGGCAGCAGGGGTGAAGTGCACGGCAAGAACAGTTCGTAACAGGCTCCTAGAGGCAGGGCTCAAGTCATGTAAAGCTAGAAAAAAGCCTTTCATCAATGAGAAGCAAAGAAGAGCCTGGCTGAAGTTTGCCAAAGACCAAAGGATTGGACTATAGAGGACTGGAGTGAGGTAATCTTCAATGATGAGTCTAATTTTCAGCTTTGCCCAACACCTGGTCATCTAATGGTTAGACGGAGACCTGGAGAGGCGTACAAGCCACAGTGTCTTGCATCCACTGTGAAATTTGGTGGAGGATCGGTCATGATCTGGGGATGTGTCAGCAAGGCTGGAATTGGGCAGGTTAATCTTTGCGAAGGACGTATGAATCAAGTCGCATACAAGGTTATCCTGGAAAAACTGTTGATTCCTTCTGCCCAGGCAATGTTCCCCAACTCTGAGGGCTGTTTTTTACAGCAGGACAATGCGCCATGCCACACAGCTAGGTCAATCAATGTGTGGATGAGGGACCACCACATCAAATCCCTGTCATTGAGCCACTCTGGGGAGATCTCAAGCATGCAGTTCATGCTAGACAGCCCAGGAATTTACAGGAACTGGAGGCTTTTTGCCAAGAAGAGTGGGCAGCTTTACCATCTGAGAAATTAAAGAACCTCATCCACAACTACCACAAAAGACTTCAAGCTGTCATTGATGTTAGAGGGGACAATACATGGGATTAAGAAATGGGGTATGTGAACTTTTGATCAGGGTCATTTGGATGTTTTGGGTTGTCATTATGATTTAAAACACAGTAGTTTGACAATAAATGGCTTCACCCAACCACTAACCATGAGTGGAGAAAATACCAAAACTTTATCATTCATATTCTCTGAAAGAAGGCCAAGGAATTCTGGTATGTAAACTTTTCAACACAACTGTATATAGGGGAGGAGGCAACTACCTGCTTCCCAATATACAGTATAGTGGAGAAGGCAACCTTACCGGTGATCCAATATATGGTGGAAGAGACAATCCTAGCGACGATCCAATATATGGTGGAGTAAGCAACCCTGCCTGCGTGAATCTATTCAAGGAGGAGGTAGCCGCTGGCTTCTCCCACTATACAGAGGACTCTGCTTTTTCCAGCAGTTCCATTGAGAATGAATGGAGAAGTAGTCGGCATCCAACCAGTCACTCTATTTTGTAATGGGGATATAAAGTCCCTGTTTTGCCAATCGGTGCAGATCCCAGCAGTCGCACACTCAGTGATCAGCAAGTTTTCACCTATCCCATAGTTAGGTGATAACTTGTTTTCATTGCACGGCTCCTTTAAAAGAATGTCAGCAAAGAATGATTATTCAAAACAAGCACAGGTGCTCGGTGCACCCTTGTGGGCCAGACACTTAAAAGGGTTGTCCATTACTAGGACATCCCCTTCTTAAACTAAATAGCCCCAATAAAATAATATAGCCTATACTCACCTCCCGTGCTGGTGCCATTCCAGCATTGTCGGCACTTGCGGTCCCGGGCTGTGATGCGGTGGAATGACAAGTGATGACTGACTTCACCTTAGGACAAACTGAACATGAAGAGGCAGTCCGTGCTGCAGCTGATCCCTGACTTCCTCTTCATGTTCAGTTTGTCCCAAGGCAGAGACAGTGACGCCAGCCCTGATTGTCTGCCGGCGTCATGTGTCACAACACCGCATCAGAGCCTCGGGGAGAGAGAGTGCCGACACGTGAGATCAGGGCCAAACATTTTTTAAGAAAGGGTTGTCTTAGTAGTGGACAACCCCTTTAACTGCTCCTTCCCATCTACTTGGTTCTTTTTTCTCGATCTCCGCCCTTCCTCTATTTTGATTGACAGCTCTGGCTATATTGAACCAGAGAACGTCAGAGATATATGGGAAAACAAGTAGGTGCGAAGGTGCATTAAAATGTTTGGCAGGACCAAGGGTGCTGCATTGGGTGCCTGTGCTTGGTTTGAACAGTCATTCTGTGGAGACAAGAGTCCCTTTAGCGCTACGCACATGAGAGTGGAAGGAGAACCCGCTGCCGAGTGAAGCAGAATTCCACTAGTGATGGTGTGTGATAAAAAAAACTTTAATAGAGCTAGTGGAATTCTGCTTCACTCAGTAGCACTCGTCTACTCTCATCCACTCGCATGTGATTCCTTCTGGACCTCTCGATAGATCCAACGTGGGGAGCAGCAGCTGGCAGGATTCTCCTATTCAGTTTCCTCCAGAGTCGTGACTGCGTCGCACCCCCCCCATAGGTGAGTATGCTCGCCACATTGCCTCCACCAGTCCCGGTTGATCTGTGTAAGGTGCACTTTCTTTCTATATACCTTTATCTCCACAGACACGCTATTATCAGTATTTGATCAGTATTTACATCAGTATTTGTAAGCCAAACCCAGGAGTGGGTGATAAATGAAGTGGTGACGTGTTTCTATTGTTATGGTAAATATTTATGCTTTGCTTTACCTGTAGATCTGTGATAATTTTGTATTTTAGTATTAGCTTTATAAGTGTTAGGCTGGTTTCACATTTGCGTTTTTTAGCGCTGGAAAAAAACGCATATGTGCGCATGCGTTTTTCCCCCTATATTTAACATGGGTGCGCATACCTGCGCGCTTGTAAGCGCATGTATGCGATTTTCATGCGCTGCGTTTTTTTGGGGTGTGCGTTTGTATTTTCCAGACGCAGCATGTTGCATTTTTTGGCCCTGCAAAAAAGCGCATGCGCACATATGCGCACGTTTTGCGCTAAAAATGGCCATTATAGCCTATGGATGCGCATATGTGCGCACTGGCATGCTCATGTATGCGTTTTTTTGCATATGCGGTTTTTTTTTTTAACCATGGAATTTAGGGGTTTGGGTTAGGGTTAGTTAAGGGGGTTTAGGGTTAGGGTCAGGGTCAGGGTTAAGTATGGTTTGGTTAAGGGTTAGGGTCAGGGTTAGGGTCAGGATTAGGGTTAAGTATGGTTTGGTTAAGGGTTAGGGTCAGGGTTAGGGTTAGGGTCAGGGTTAGGGTCAGGGTTAGGGTTAGGGTTAGGGTTAGGGTCAGGATTAGGGTTAAGTATGGTTTTGTTAAGGGTTAGGGTCAGGGTTAGGGTCAGGGTTAGGGTCAGGGTTAGGGTCAGGGTTAGGGTTAGGGTTAGGGTTAGGGTTAGTTAGGGTTTAGGGTTTGGGTTAGGGTTAAGTATGATTTGGTTAAGGGTTAGGGTCAGGGTTAGGGTTAGGGTTAGGGTCAGGGTTAGGGTTAGTAAAGTCATGGTTTGGGTTAGTGTGAGGGGCCACCTAATGTTGGAAAAAAACGCAAACGCGGTAAAAACGCATTCAAACGCATAAAAACGCTGCGTTTTTTTCATGCATGCTCATAAAAATGCTTGAAAAAAACGCAGCAGTTGTATGCTTTTGTATGCGTTTTTTCAATGCGTTTTTTTGCGGGAAAAACGCGCTGCAAAAATAAGCAAGTGTGAAACTAGCCTTATTCATAAAAGCAATAACACAGGGTGCTGGCTCTGATATAGAGGTGTCAGTGTGTTAAGCTTTCTTTGTTGCAGAAGGCATAGAAAGCTGGGTACAACTAGTTTGAAAGGAATTTTGGTAGAATCCAATATTTACGATCTTGTTTTTACCAACTAAAATACTTTCTGACTTAGGTAATGTAACGTAAGAAGCCTTTCACACTTTCTTAATCTCTGTGATTGTAATAAAGACTTGTGACTGGGGATCTGAGAACCGGGCAAGAATTGATCACTGACAGACACTGGCTGTGTGGGATTTTCTTGCCTCCGATGCATTGTATTTATTTAATTTGAACCAATAATGGCAGATTGTAGATAATTTGTATCTCAACCCAAATTAGCTCTTCTTAGAAGGGGCTACCACAACACTATTACACTTTTCCTCTGATTGTTCTTCTGGTTTTGGCTTCTAAATTCTGAGGTCTAAGACCCTCAAACATATTAGATAACTGTCAGCTCTAAATGTTTGGCGGACAGCTCTCTCCAGACTATCACATACATAGGAGCACTTCAACAAGCGGTTCTTGTACTGTCTATTAGAGAGCAGCTGTCAGGCTCCTGTGGTGGCACCTAATCTTCAGAGAGAACAAGATCAACCATTGGAATTCCAACACGCCAAATCCTTCCCTTAACTCACATAAAGTATGGAAGGAAAGTTGAGAGGCCGCAGACACATCAGATTGTAGCTGGTTCTGCCGACTTTAGCCTATGCGCATCAGCAGAATAGACATTATGGTGTGCCCAGAAATCATGAGCCTCAGTGCAGCAACTCCGATCTTCTCATCCCTGTAGTGAGACCGCTAAAATGGAGTTGCTGTACAGAGGACGTCCTTATAGACAGTAATGTGTGAACAGAAATCAAGAGTCTCTGCAGGAATGCCGATCTAGGCATCTCTGTAGTGAGATAGATAGAATGGAGTTATGGTATAGACGACGTCCTTATAGACAGTAATGTGTCTACAGAAATCATGAGCCTCAGTGCAGGAACACCGATCTAGTAATCTCTGTAGTGAGACAACTAGAATGGCGTTGCTGTATGGAATTTCATTATTTCTTGGCAAACAGTTATACAAGATTACAGCCCCAATTCATGAAGAACAGAATTTTGAAAAACAGAAAATGTGCCTAAGCACTAACAAGCGGGTAATTGCTACCTAGCTGCCTGTTGTACTAAGCACTGTTCTTCCTCGGCAGAGAGCAGTCACAGACCGCTCCTGCCCGGGATTCAGCTGGCTCTGCTGAAGCAACAGGGTGTGACTTACGACTCGTTCTGATTGACAGCCAGCTCCTCCAGTTAGGCAGCGGGAATTTGGCTGTAAATCAGAATGACGTCGGCAGTCCTGTCCCATCTTCAGAGCTGAGCAGAGAAGAAACCTCAACTCTGTCAACCACTCTGACCGCTCTAATCACTCTGTGCTGGGGATGAACGGCTCCATGCACAACAGGCAGGTAAGTAGCAATTACCTACATGTTTGCGTGGCGCCACTGAGGGTTCAGTTGCCACAGAGGTACTGCACCTCCTCCTGAGGTGTGGTGCCCCACCATCCAGGTAAGTTGGAGGCTCCTAACCTCGCTCCAACACTTGCATCCCACACAACACGGTAGTTCAGCAAAGCCACATTGCGGCTCCCTGCTTGGAGTGTAGCAGAGCACCTTTGGTGGCTCCCTGCTTGGAACACGAAACGTGCTGGGAGGCGGGTGGAGTTAGAATACATAAAAGAGTGGGAAGGTTTAGAAAGTCAGTCAGAGAGGAGTGGAGAGAGAGGATCCCTGAGAGAGGGATGGAGGAAGGAGGTGCTGCAGCAGATCTCAGTGACCTGGGTCTGCTGGCACGGGAAAGGAAAGAAAGAGAAAGACATTGAACAGAAACCTGATCTTCCATGGGAAGGAAAGACAAGTACGGAACGTAGGAGTAAAAGGGAACAGAGGACGTGGGTTAGAAGAGAACCCTGCCTAGAAGTTCTAAGCGCAAGGCCGGGGCCCGGTCCCCAAGGTTGTATGGATACTAAGGGTCCTACAGCAGACACCGTTGGAGTAGTGGGCAGTAAATGCACTACTCCCATCTAAGACTTGGGGGCACAACAGCAACATTGATAGTGAGTCGGGACTCAGGAGCAAGGAGTCCCCGAAGCAGGCTACAGCTGTCTGCCGTACAAGGAAGGTTCATGGGAACATCTGTCAGGAGGAACTCCAGTGTAACTCAGTACTAGGAGTACTTCACACCCAAGGCGCTATAAGAGGAGACGTCCAGAAAGGCACATGTTGGCGGAGTGTTGGAAGGGAGCATTCCATCTGACCTGGAGGTTGACTGAGTCCCTGACCCGGAGGACACGGCACGGAGGCAGGCACCTGTGTGTACTACAGACTGTGAGTAAAGCTTTGGAACTACAAGCCCTGGTGTCCTCCATTCATTCTTGTGCCAACACACCCTGTACCGCTACATCTGGCTACCAGCTTCTACACTGCCTGCACCTCTCCTCTACCCCTACATCTACACTGCCCTGGAACTACAGCTCTGCCTGTGGGGAGCTTCACCATCTTGGCTGCAACACACCACCAGTCCCAGAGGATCTGCATGCAGCGTCGGCTTAACATCTCACTTGCTGAACACCACAGGTGCCGTCACGAACTATTTATTCAATCAATTACATTTCACCATTTCAATTCCCCCATTACTTGGGCGCCCAGGACCACGGACCAAGTCACCTCCGCTGTGACAAATCCCGCTGACACCGGCCCAGTACTGAGTACCCCACAGCCCTGGGAGGGCGACCCATTTGTGCTTGGGCACATTTTTTGTTATTTCATAAGCAAAAAATGTACTGCATCAGTACCAGTGCCGTGTGCCACATAAGTACCACATGTACCAACGCCTGGGTAGCAGCGGTGCAGTTAGCGCTGTTCCCCGGCGCCGGGTACTCAAGACGGCTCCCATGATCACCAACAGACCAGGGGAGAATTATGAAAGTTATATTCAACTGATAGCAACAAGAGCAGGCAGCAGCTGATGGGACTATTACTCCCTACACCTGCTGCCGCTAATAACAGAGCAGGCGATGGCTGATGGGAGTATTCATCAGCCACCACCTGTGCAATAAATTAATAAATTAAAAAAACGTTGTGAGTTCCCCTGTATTTTTGATAACCAGCCAGGCAAAACTGCAACCCTCAGCTGTCAGTTTCAGCAAGGCTGGTAATCGAAAACAGGTGTCCCCATGCTGCTTTTTTTATTATTTAAATAAATAACGGAAAAATAATGGCATGGGGGTCCCCCCCATTCTTGTCAACCAGCCAAGCTAAAGCAGACAGTTGGGGGCTGGCATTATCAGGCTGGTAAGGGGCCATGGATATTGACCCCACCAGCCTAAAAATAGCAGCCTGCAGCTACCTCAAAAAGGCACATCTATAAGATGCGCCAATTCTGGCACTTTGCCTGGCTCTTCCCACTTGCCCTGTAGTGGTGGCAAGTGGGGTAATATTTGTGAGGTTGATGTCACCTTAGACATTTATCCATTACTAATCCTATATTTATATTGTAAATAAAGACTCAGCAAGTATAAAGTCTTTTACTTGAAATCAAAACAAACACACTTTTCCACTTGTATTTAAAAATAAACACAGTTGTACTCACCTACCACCCATTCCAGTGAATCCAACGTCTCCTGTAATAAAAAAAAATCCCTCACCTGTCTGACCTTCTGTCCCACTCCATTATCCATGTCTGGGGATAAATAGTTTTCTACCTGGATGGTGCCAAGATGAGACCATCCAGGCTGAGAAACACTTGGGAATGAGCTGCTGTGAGTGAAGCATCAGTGACTAGCGGTGACCTCATCGAGGTTACCGCAGGTTACTGAGGATGCGTTCCCAGCCCCGCTAAACTGTGGTGACCTCAGCACAGTGAGAAAAAGTCACTGAGTTTATGGCGGTGAGCTCATTGAGCTGAACTGCGTTGAACTCAGTGACTTTTTCTCACAAAACTGAGGTCACCACAGTTCAGCCCACCTGGGAACCCAGCTTCAGTGACCGGCAGTAACCTTGATGATGTCACCGCAAGTCACTGATGTTACGCTCACAGCAAAGTGACTCACATCAGTGGTTCTCAGCCCAGACAGATGCATTTTGGCACCGTCGAGGTTGAAAATATTTGTCCCCAAACATGGATTACGGCATGGGACAGAACGTCAGACAGGTGAGGGATATTGTTTTTTTTAATTTTTGCTTTATTACAGGAGATGTTGGCTTCAATGGAATAGGCATTAGGTGAGTATAACTGTTTATTTCTAAATAAAGATGGAAAAGTGTTTTTTTTTTATTTCAAATAAGGGACATTATAATTGCTGTGTCTTTATTCATAATATGACTATAGGATTAGTAACAGATAGGTGTTTTATAGACGCCTCTCCATTACTAACCCGTGGGCTTGATGTCAACAGACAATACAAAGGTAACAACAAACCCATAAATATTATCCCACTTGCCACCACTACAGGGTAAGTGGGAAGAGCTGGGCAAAGTGCCAGAATTGGCACATTAGAGGCAGCAGGTGTAAGATGATAGGAGTAGTAGTCCCACCAGCTGCCGACTACTCTCGCTGTTATCAGTGGAATATAACTCAACAATCTTCCCTGCTCGTGCTGATCACTGGCAGAGCAGGGAAGAATGATGTGAGCTGTCTTCACCACCCAGCGCTGGGGAACAGCGCTAACTACAGCACCGCTTCCCAGGCGCCAGTACGTGTCACCCTGATGACACACGGATGTCATCCATGTGTCATCAATGTGCACAATGTTTTGCGGCCTTTGCTGCTGTTAAAAAATGGACATTTTGCCCTCGGACACACGGTCCATGAAATCACACTGACATATAAGCAGACCCATTTTCTTGAATGGGTCTATGTGTATAAGTGTCTCCGGTACGTGTTAAAACTGTCACCACACGTACCTGACACACTGACATCTGAAAGAGGCCTAACAAAAGGGTTAGCGAGGGCAAGTAGCAGCCACTTTGTGCATTTTTTAAAAATAATAAAGATAGCTTTTTGATTAATGGTATTTTTAATTTAAAGCATTACACAAATCTCTGATTGTTCAGTTTTGATAGAATTTAAATTTTCCTGTATGTGCATAAGTCTTGGCCAGTAACGGAGCGAAGCCGACAGAATCATCAGAATCTACATCACAAAAGTGGTGAAAATTACACCAGAAATGTTCTCCAGTGACCCTGGACATTCCTGTAACAATTCATAGCACTGCTGTATATTATGATAACTGTCAGTTGCGCTCTTTTATGATAGCTATCGGTGGCGCTCTGTTATTATGACTGTCAGTTGCGCTCTTTTATGATAACTGTCGGTGGTGCTCTGTTATGATGACTGTCAGTTGCGCTCTTTTATGATAACTGTCGGTGGTGCTCTGTTATGCTGACTTTCAATTGCATTCTGTTATGACTTTCGTTTGCACTCTTTTTTCTGTTATGATGACTGTTGGTGGCGCTGTTTTCGGATGATTGTCGGGTGCACTCTGTTATGATGACTGATTATGATTACTATGTCGGTTGTGCTCTTTAATGATGACTGTCAGTTGTTCTATTTTATGATGACTGTTGGTTGCACTCTTTTATTATGTTGGTTGTGTTCTTTTATTATGTCGGTTGTGCACTTTTATGATGACTGTTGGTTGCGCTGTTATGATGACTGTCGGTTGTGCTCTCTTTTATGATGACTGTCGGTTGTGCTCTTTTATAATAACTGTCGGATGCGCTCTATTATGATGACTGTTGGTTGCGCTCTGTTATGATGACTGTTGGTTGCGCTCTGTTATGATGACTGTCGGTTGCTCTCTTTTATGATGACTGTTGGTTGCGTTCTTTTATGATGACTGTTGGTTGCACTCTGTTTTGATGACTGTTGGTTGTGCTGTTATGATGACTGTCGGTTGCTCTCTTTTATGATGACTGTCGGTTGCTCTCTTTTATGATGACTGTCGGTTGCACTCTGTTATGATGACTGTTGGTTGCGCTGTTATGATGACTGTCGGTTGCGATCTTTTATGACGACTGTCGGTTGCGCTCTTTTATAATTACTGTCGGTTGCGCTCTGTTATGATGACTGTCGGTTGCGCTCTGTTATGATGACTGTCGGTTGTGTTCTTTTATGATGACTATCGGTTGCGATCTTTTATGACGACTGTTGGTTGCGCTCTTTTATAATCACTGTCGGTTGCGCTCTGTTATGATGACTGTCGGTTGCGTTCTTTTATGATGACTGTCGGTTGTGCTCTTTAATGATGACTGTCAGTTGTTCTATTTTATGATGACTGTTGGTTGTGTTCTTTTATTATGTCGGTTGTGCACTTTTATGATGACTGTTGGTTGCGCTCTCTTTTATGATGACTGTCGGTTGTGCTCTCTTTTCTGATGACTGTTGGTTGCACTCTGTTATGATGACTGTTGATTGCGCTGTTATGATGACTGTCGGTTGCTCTCTTTTATGATGACTGTTGGTTGCGATCTTTTATGACGACTGTCGGTTGCGCTCTTTTATAATTACTGTCGGTTGCGCTCTGTTATGATGACTGTCGGTTGCGCTGTTATGATGACTGTTGGTTGCTCTCTTTTATGATGACTGTTGGTTGCGATCTTTTATGACGACTGTCGGTTGCGCTCTTTTATAATTACTGTCGGTTGCGCTCTGTTATGATGACTGTTGGTTGCGCTGTTATGATGACTGTTGGTTGCTCTCTTTTATGATGACTGTCGGTTGTGTTCTTTTATGATGACTATCGGTTGCGATCTTTTATGACGACTGTTGGTTGCGCTCTTTTATAATCACTGTCGGTTGCGCTCTGTTATGATGACTGTCGGTTGCGTTCTTTTATGATGACTGTCGGTTGTGCTCTTTAATGATGACTGTCAGTTGTTCTATTTTATGATGACTGTTGGTTGTGTTCTTTTATTATGTCGGTTGTGCACTTTTATGATGACTGTTGGTTGCGCTGTTATGACTGTCGGTTGTGCTCTCTTTTATGATGACTGTTGGTTGTACTCTCTTTTCTGATGACTGTTGGTTGTGTTCTTTTATAATGACTGTCGGTTGTGCTCTCTTTTATGATGACTGTCGGTTGTGCTCTCTTTTATGATGACTGTTGGTTGTGCTCTCTTTTCTGATGACTGTTGGTTGTGTTCTTTTATAATGACTGTCGGTTGTGCTCTCTTTTATGATGACTGTTGGTTGTGCTCTCTTTTCTGATGACTGTTGGTTGTGTTCTTTTATAATGACTGTCGGTTGCGCTCTATTATGATGACTGTCGGTTGCTCTCTTTTATGATGACTGTCAGTTGTTCTATTTTATGATGACTGTTGGTTGCACTCTGTTTTGATGACTGTTGGTTGTGCTGTTATGATGACTGTCGGTTGCTCTCTTTTATGATGACTGTCGGTTGCTCTCTTTTATGATGACTGTCGGTTGCACTCTGTTATGATGACTGTTGGTTGCGCTGTTATGATGACTGTCGGTTGCGATCTTTTATGACGACTGTCGGTTGCGCTCTTTTATAATTACTGTCGGTTGCGCTCTGTTATGATGACTGTCGGTTGCGTTCTTTTATGATGACTATCGGTTGCGATCTTTTATGACGACTGTTGGTTGCACTCTTTTATAATCACTGTCGGTTGCGCTCTGTTATGATGACTGTCGGTTGCGTTCTTTTATGATGACTGTCGGTTGTGCTCTTTAATGATGACTGTCAGTTGTTCTATTTTATGATGACTGTTGGTTGTGTTCTTTTATTATGTCGGTTGTGCACTTTTATGATGACTGTTGGTTGCGCTGTTATGATGACTGTCGGTTGTGCTCTCTTTTATGATGACTGTCGGTTGTGCTCTCTTTTCTGATGACTCTTGGTTGCACTCTGTTATGATGACTGTTGATTGCGCTGTTATGATGACTGTCGGTTGCTCTCTTTTATGATGACTGTTGGTTGCGATCTTTTATGACGACTGTCGGTTGCACTCTTTTATAATTACTGTCGGTTGCGCTCTGTTATGATGACTGTCGGTTGCGCTCTGTTATGATGACTGTCGGTTGTGTTCTTTTATGATGACTATCGGTTGCGATCTTTTATGACGACTGTTGGTTGCGCTCTTTTATAATCACTGTCGGTTGCGCTCTGTTATGATGACTGTCGGTTGCGTTCTTTTATGATGACTGTCGGTTGTGCTCTTTAGTGATGACTGTCAGTTGTTCTATTTTATGATGACTGTTGGTTGTGTTCTTTTATTATGTCGGTTGTGCACTTTTATGATGACTGTTGGTTGCGCTGTTATGACTGTCGGTTGTGCTCTCTTTTATGATGACTGTTGGTTGTACTCTCTTTTCTGATGACTGTTGGTTGTGTTCTTTTATAATGACTGTCGGTTGTGCTCTCTTTTATAATGACTGTCGGTTGTGCTCTCTTTTATGATGACTGTTGGTTGTGCTCTCTTTTCTGATGACTGTTGGTTGTGTTCTTTTATAATGACTGTCGGTTGCGCTCTATTATGATGACTGTCGGTTGCTCTCTTTTATGATGACTGTCAGTTGTTCTATTTTATGATGACTGTTGGTTGTGTTCTTTTATTATGTCGGTTGTGCACTTTTATGATGACTGTTGGTTGCGCTGTTATGACTGTCGGTTGTGCTCTCTTTTATGATGACTGTTGGTTGTACTCTCTTTTCTGATGACTGTTGGTTGTGTTCTTTTATAATGACTGTCGGTTGTGCTCTCTTTTATGATGACTGTCGGTTGTGCTCTCTTTTATGATGACTGTTGGTTGTGCTCTCTTTTCTGATGACTGTTGGTTGTGTTCTTTTATAATGACTGTCGGTTGTGCTCTCTTTTATGACGACTGTCGGTTGTGCTCTCTTTTCTGATGACTGTTGGTTGTGTTCTTTTATAATGACTGTCGGTTGCGCTCTATTATGATGACTGTCGGTTGCTCTCTTTTATGATGACTGTTGGTTGCGCTCTATTATGATGACTGTCGGTTGCTCTCTTTTATGATGACTGTTGGTTGCGCTCTGTTATGATGACTGTTGGTTGCGCTGTTATGATGACTGTTGGTTGCTCTCTTTTATGATGACTGTCGGCTGTGTTCTTTTTTGATGACTATCGGTTGCGATCTTTTATGACGACTGTCGGTTGCGCTCTTTTATAATCACTGTCGGTTGCGCTCTGTTATGATGACTGTCGGTTGCGTTCTTTTATGATGACTGTCGGTTGTGCTCTTTAATGATGACTGTCAGTTGTTCTATTTTATGATGACTGTTGGTTGTGTTCTTTTATTATGTCGGTTGTGCACTTTTATGATGACTGTTGGTTGCGCTGTTATGACTGTCGGTTGTGCTCTCTTTTATGATGACTGTTGGTTGTACTCTCTTTTCTGATGACTGTTGGTTGTGTTCTTTTATAATGACTGTCGGTTGTTCTCTCTTTTATGATGACTGTCGGTTGTGCTCTCTTTTATGATGACTGTTGGTTGTGCTCTCTTTTCTGATGACTGTTGGTTGTGTTCTTTTATAATGACTGTCGGTTGTGCTCTCTTTTATGATGACTGTTGGTTGTGCTCTCTTTTCTGATGACTGTTGGTTGTGTTCTTTTATAATGACTGTCGGTTGCGCTCTATTATGATGACTGTCGGTTGCTCTCTTTTATGATGACTGTCAGTTGTTCTATTTTATGATGACTGTTGGTTGTGTTCTTTTATTATGTCGGTTGTGCACTTTTATGATGACTGTTGGTTGCGCTGTTATGACTGTCGGTTGTGCTCTCTTTTATGATGACTGTTGGTTGTACTCTCTTTTCTGATGACTGTTGGTTGTGTTCTTTTATAATGACTGTCGGTTGTGCTCTCTTTTATGATGACTGTCGGTTGTGCTCTCTTTTATGATGACTGTTGGTTGTGCTCTCTTTTCTGATGACTGTTGGTTGTGTTCTTTTATAATGACTGTCGGTTGTGCTCTCTTTTATGACGACTGTCGGTTGTGCTCTCTTTTCTGATGACTGTTGGTTGTGTTCTTTTATAATGACTGTCGGTTGCGCTCTATTATGATGACTGTCGGTTGCTCTCTTTTATGATGACTGTTGGTTGCGCTCTATTATGATGACTGTCGGTTGCTCTCTTTTATGATGACTGTTGGTTGCGCTCTGTTATGATGACTGTTGGTTGCGCTGTTATGATGACTGTTGGTTGCTCTCTTTTATGATGACTGTCGGTTGTGTTCTTTTTTGATGACTATCGGTTGCGATCTTTTATGACGACTGTCGGTTGCGCTCTTTTATAATCACTGTCGGTTGCGCTCTGTTATGATGACTGTCGGTTGCGTTCTTTTATGATGACTGTCGGTTGTGCTCTTTAATGATGACTGTCAGTTGTTCTATTTTATGATGACTGTTGGTTGTGTTCTTTTATTATGTCGGTTGTGCACTTTTATGATGACTGTTGGTTGCGCTGTTATGACTGTCGGTTGTGCTCTCTTTTATGATGACTGTTGGTTGTACTCTCTTTTCTGATGACTGTTGGTTGTGTACTTTTATAATGACTGTCGGTTGTGCTCTCTTTTATGATGACTGTCGGTTGTGCTCTCTTTTATGATGACTGTTGGTTGTGCTCTCTTTTCTGATGACTGTTGGTTGTGTTCTTTTATAATGACTGTCGGTTGTGCTCTCTTTTATGATGACTGTTGGTTGTGCTCTCTTTTCTGATGACTGTTGGTTGTGTTCTTTTATAATGACTGTCGGTTGCTCTCTTTTATGATGACTGTCAGTTGTTCTATTTTATGATGACTATTGGTTGTGTTCTTTTATTATGTCGGTTGTGCACTTTTATGATGACTGTTGGTTGCGCTGTTATGACTGTCGGTTGTGCTCTCTTTTATGATGACTGTTGGTTGTACTCTCTTTTCTGATGACTGTTGGTTGTGTTCTTTTATCATGACTGTCGGTTGTGCTCTCTTTTATGATGACTGTCGGTTGTGCTCTCTTTTATGATGACTGTTGGTTGTGCTCTCTTTTCTGATGACTGTTGGTTGTGTTCTTTTATAATGACTGTCGGTTGTGCTCTCTTTTATGATGACTGTCGGTTGTGCTCTCTTTTCTGATGACTGTTGGTTGTGTTCTTTTATAATGACTGTCGGTTGCGCTCTATTATGATGACTGTCGGTTGCTCTCTTTTATGATGACTGTTGGTTGCGCTCTATTATGATGACTGTCGGTTGCTCTCTTTTATGATGACTGTTGGTTGCGCTCTGTTATGATGACTGTTGGTTGCGCTGTTATGATGACTGTTGGTTGCTCTCTTTTATGATGACTGTCGGTTGTGTTCTTTTATGATGACTATCGGTTGCGATCTTTTATGACGACTGTCGGTTGCGCTCTTTTATAATCACTGTCGGTTGCGCTCTGTTATGATGACTGTCGGTTGCGTTCTTTTATGATGACTGTCGGTTGTGCTCTTTAATGATGACTGTCAGTTGTTCTATTTTATGATGACTGTTGGTTGTGTTCTGTTATTATGTCGGTTGTGCACTTTTATGATGACTGTTGGTTGCGCTGTTATGACTGTCGGTTGTGCTCTCTTTTATGATGACTGTTGGTTGTACTCTCTTTTCTGATGACTGTTTGTTGTGTTCTTTTATAATGACTGTCGGTTGTGCTCTCTTTTATGATGACTGTCGGTTGTGCTCTCTTTTATGATGACTGTTGGTTGTGCTCTCTTTTCTGATGACTGTTGGTTGTGTTCTTTTATAATGACTGTCGGTTGTGCTCTCTTTTATGATGACTGTTGGTTGTGCTCTCTTTTCTGATGACTGTTGGTTGTGTTCTTTTATAATGACTGTCGGTTGCGCTCTATTATGATGACTGTCGGTTGCTCTCTTTTATGATGACTGTCAGTTGTTCTATTTTATGATGACTGTTGGTTGCGCTCTATTATGATGACTGTCGGTTGCTCTCTTTTATGATGACTGTTGGTTGCGCTCTGTTATGATGACTGTTGGTTGCGCTGTTATGATGACTGTTGGTTGCTCTCTTTTATGATGACTGTTGGTTGCGCTGTTATGATGACTGTCGGTTGCTCTCTTTTATGATGACTATCGGTTGCGATCTTTTATGACGACTGTCGATTGCGCTCTTTTATGACGACTGTCGGTTGCGCTCTTTTATAATTACTGTCGGTTGCGCTCTGTTATGATGACTGTCGGTTGCGCTCTGTTATGATGACTGTCGGTTGCGTCCTTTTATGATGACTATCGGTTGCGATCTTTTATGACGACTGTCGGTTGCGCTCTGTTATGATGACTGTCGGTTGCGCTCTGTTATGATGACTGTCGGTTGCATTCTTTTATGATGACTATCGGTTGCGATCTTTTATGATGACTGTCGGTTGCGCTCTTTTATAATCACTGTCGGTTGCGCTCTGTTATGATGACTGTCGGTTGCGTTCTTTTATGATGACTGTCGGTTGCACTCTGTTATGATGACTGTCGGTTGCGCTCTTTTATGACTGACGGTTGTGCTCTGTTATGATGACTGTCGGTTGTGTTCTTTTATGACTGTCGGTTGCGTTCTTTTATGATGACTGTCGGTTGCGCTCTTTTATGACTGACGGTTGCACTCTGTTATGATGACTGTCGGTTGTGCTCTTTTATGACTGTCGGTTGCGTTCTTTTATGATGACTGTCGGTTGCGCTCTTTTATGACTGACGGTTGCACTCTGTTATGATGACTGTCGGTTGTGCTCTTTTATGACTGTCGGTTGCGTTCTTTTATGATGACTGTCGGTTGCGCTCTTTTATGACTGACGGTTGCACTCTGTTATGATGACTGTCGGTTGTGCTCTTTTATGACTGTCGGTTGCGGTCTTTTATGATGACTGTCGGTTGCACTCTGTTATGATGACTGTCGGTTGCGCTCTTTTATAATTACTGTCGGTTGAGCTCTGTTATGATGACTGTCGGTTGCGCTCTGTTATGATGACTGTCGGTTGCGATCTTTTATGACGATTGTCGGTTGCGATCTTTTATGACGACTGTCGGTTGCGCTCTGTTATGATGACTATCGGTTGCGATCTTTTATGATGACTGTCGGTTGAGGTCTTTTATGATGACTGTCGGTTGCACTCTGTTATGATGACTGTCGGTTGCGCTCTTTTACGATGACTGTCGGTTGCTCTCTTTTATAATTACTGTCGGTTGCGCTCTGTTATGATGACTGTCGGTTGCATTCTTTTATGATGACTATCGGTTGCGATCTTTTATGATGACTGTCGGTTGCGCTCTTTTATAATCACTGTCGGTTGCGCTCTGTTATGATGACTGTTGATTGCGTTCTTTTATGATGACTATCGGTTGCGATCTTTTATGACGACTGTCAGTTGCGCTCTTTTATAATCACTGTCGGTTGCGCTCTGTTATGATGACTGTCAGTTGCGATATTTTTTGATGACTGTTGGTTGCACTCTTTTATTATGTTGGTTGTGTTCTTTTATTATGTCGGTTGTGCACTGTTATGATGACTGTCGGTTGTGCTCTCTTTTATGATGACTGTCGGTTGTGCTCTCATTTCTGATGACTGTTGGTTGTGTTCTTTTATAATGATTGTCGGTTGCGCTCTATTATGATGTGTGACGGACTCAGCTTCTGCTGAGCCCATTTTCCTTTTTAGAGTGGACCCTCTGGGCCGTGGCACCCACCCACCTAGGGCGAGTTGACCTAGTGAGAACCAACCCCCTGTACAGGGAGTGTCAGGGGCAAGACCAAGGGGGTGAGCCACCACGACTGCTGGGACCCGACGGCCGGCTCAGGGGGACAGTACGGGAGTGTCTGACGACCAGGGACAGGCAGGAAGCAAGACAAGACAAGAGGTAAGTGCAAGGTATCTTCATTAAGATCTTCAGGATCACATTCAGTCAAACATGAAAACAAGCAAAACGTGCAAGGTGCGCGCGTGGGCACGCCAAGGTCCATAGCATGGTACATGCCAGGTGGCACACCTAGGTACAGGTAAAGGCACAATGGCATCGGACACCGGACCGCTGGCAACGATCGACATGATCAAGGCATCAGGCTGCGGACATCAGCTCCGTACATCAGGCCGCAGTCATCCATCTTACGATCTCTGGCAGCGATCGGCAGGTTCCGGGCATCCGGCAGGCAAACCAGGGTTCAGGCAAGGAGGCACGTCAGATATCCAGGCATGGTGCTGATGATTCTGTCACACTAAGGTGCGACCCGTCTTAATTGTCTGTGGCCGAATTGTAGCTTTGGCACAAGGTATACGTATACTCGAGAAAAGAATACACAAGACAAGAGGGTATCGTGTCAGTATGATTCTTCTCTGTCTTTAATCAAACGTGTACAGCTTTTATAACAGAATTTGAGCTACATCATCAGTTACATCATGGGCATGTTTCCAGTTACTATTTGCTTTTCCCAGGTCGCTACACAATTATTATGTACATTTCTGGGCTACCGTTTACTGCTCCCACATTGCTAGATAATACTTATATACACAAATATTGTCTTCTAGCTTGACTCACCCTGGTCCACCCAGTTTATTCAATATTTGATGAAGCTTAGGTGAGTGATACCATACAGAAACAACTCTAAGAAAATATAAGAAAATATAAGAAAATCAGAAGTATCTTAAAGCAACATGATCCCAATATCCAGCAAAGCGTCCATATAGTGATACAGTTTTGATTCTTGTATATATTCATGTGCCATATATTCTTCCCTTAACAGTGCGTGTTAGGAAACACGCCAAGGTCCAAGGCTAGGTGCATGTGTAGGGGACATGCCAGGGTTCAAGGCTAGGTGCAAGGCAAGGTGCGTGTGTAGGGGACACGCCAGAGTTCACAAAACGAGACAGGGTGCATGTGTAGAGACACGCCAAAGCACACAGTGAGACAGAGTGCGTGTGTAGAGACACGCCAAGGCACAAGGTAACAAAGCAGAGTCCTGCGTGTGCAGAGAGGCACGCCAGGGTCAGGCGAGGCAGAGTCCTGCGCGTGCAGAGAGGCACGCCAGGGTCAGGCGAGGCAGAGTCCTGCGCGTGCAGAGAGGCACGCCAGGGTCAGGCGAGGCAGAGTCCTGCGCGTGCAGAGAGGCACGCCAGGGTCAGGCGAGGCAGAGTCCTGTGCGTGCAGAGAGGCATGCCAGGGTCAGGCGAGGCAGAGTCCTGCGCGTGCAGAGAGGCACGCCAGGGTCAGGCGAGGCAGAGTCCTGCGCGTGCAGAGAGGCACGCCAGGGTCAGGGTTCCAGGACAGGGTTAGGGCCTGTGCGTGCAAGAGGGCACGACAGGGGACATGGCAAAGCCTGCGCATACTTTTACAGAAGCACGGGGAGGTATGCCATGGGCAGACGAGGCCTGCGCGTGCTATAGAGAGCACGCAGAGCACAGTGCAGAAACAGCGTGAGGTGCAAGGGATCACAGAGGGCACGGCTGGGGCACTGGCTAGCTGATCGGGCTGCGGCACTGACAGACGGGCAAGATTCCAGCGAACCCGGCTGAGGCATGGCAGGCGACACAGCTGTCACTGACCGACGAGCACGGCTGAGGCACAAGCAGGCGGGCACGGCTGAGGCACAAACAGGAGGCTAGGAAGGCCAGGCGCATGCAAAGAGCATACGAAGCAGCAAGGAAGACAAGAAACCAGGCAGGGCTTAAGCAGAGTACAGAACCAGGAACGGAAGCATAGGCAGAAACACGGAACAGGAACAGAGCAAGAACAGAGCTAGCAGCGGAGCGTAGGCCGAAGCCCAGAGCTGGGCTAAGGCAGAGCCTTGGGACTAGACATGGAAAAGAGCACAAAAGGAAAAAGAGGAGGAATGGTGCGTGTGCCAGAGAGCACTACAGAGCACCATAGGAGAGAGCAAGGCAGAGCAAGCAAAGACTGAGACCATAGGGAGGAACAAGACAGGGCAAGGCAAGGAACGGAACAAGGCATAGCGAAAACAGGCAAGGCAGAGAATAACAGAAGGACTACAAGTCCAAGCAGGACAAGGACGAACATGGCACAACGGACAAACATAAGACAAGGCACGGGACAAGAGATGGAGTACGAGCATGGAGCGTGTGCAGAGACGCACGACAGAGCAGAGTGCAAGGGCACAGAATAGAGGGAGCAACCCCACAGACCAAGCAGGGACACAACACAATACTCAGGCCCTGAGCATAGGAAGGGGCGGCCTGATATAGGGCACCACACCTCCTCTTCCAGGTCAGGACCAGGGGAGCACTTCCGGGTTTAGATCCACAGGATAACAGAGCATAGTCACATGATCGGAGTTCCAGACATGACGAGACAACTGCAGAATCAGTGCTGAAACCTAGACAGGTCACATGATCAGAGTTCTAGACATGATGAGAAGATCACAGAAGGCAAAGCAGAAATGCAGGCACCTTGCAGCTCAGCAGACATGAGGTGAGTGTGCACACTGCTCTAGGGAACAAGCAGGATAGCAGACATGAGATGCGCGTGTACACCGCTCCAGGGTCATGAGGCAAAACAGACATGGCGGACATAACAGACATGGCGAGCATGACATGATAACTCTTTTATGACTGTCGGTTGCGTTCTTTTATGATGACTGTCGGTTGCGCTCTTTTATGACTGACAGTTGTGCTCTGTTATGATGACTGTCGGTTGCGCTCTTTTATGACTGACGGTTGTGCTCTGTTATGATGACTGTCGGTTGCGCTCTTTTTTTCGCCTCTCCCGGTGAAGCTCCATCCACTCCTCACAATGTCACGGCTGCAGACGAGACCGGTGACAGACTGGAAAAGTCACATTCTGGTGACAGGGAACAATCAGCGCTGAGCGTCATTATTTATATTACAAAGTGACAATAAAAATGTAAGATTTATAAATCTGAAAAAAATTAATTTTGCTCAAATGCATAAAATATAGAACAGTGTAAAGAACCTTCTTGTCTGACCGGTGATGTCTGCGCCATCAGGTGTCGAGTGTCCCCCTCAGGTGTTGTGGCCCTCTCAGGCGTCGTCTGCCACAGCCCTTGCCCATCTTTGCCACATGCTATAGAGTTGTGTAGGGCCTTGGGGTAAGTACCATAAATCCATACATGCCAACATCCCAGGGATATGGGGAGAAGTCCTGGACTCCTGGAAAAGTTGGTAAATGTTCCGACCACATGGGACCAAACCAGTACGGAGAAATCCGCAGTCGCCAAATTATGCAGTTTGCATGGCGGATTGGCTGCACATTACACCCTTTCCATTACAAATTGGGGATCAGTAGTTTCAGCAGAAGCCGTCACTAGAAAACATAGCACCAAGTGGGCCGCTTCTCGGGGTCTTTATACCCGCACATCACCACCATGTCATGATGGAGTAAGGATATGTGCACACAGAGTTTTTTGGGTTGGTTCTGCTAAAAAAAAAAACCTCATAAAAAATTGCTAATAGAAAAACACATGAATGACTCGTCATTAGTGATGAGTGAGTGTGCTGGGATAAGGTGTCATCTGAGCATGCTCTGGTGCTGACCGAGTGACTCTGGCGTGCTTGACTAGTATGTTCAAGTCCCCGCGGCTGCATGTCTCATGGTTGTTAGACAATCCCTGCATGTGTTGTGGCTGTCTAGCAGACAATCCCTTCATGTGTTGTGGCTGTCTAACAGACAATCCCTTCATGTGTTGTGGCTGTCTAACAGACAATCCCTTCATGTGTTGAACTATCGAACAGCCACGAGACATGCAGCCACGGGGACTCGAACGTATTAGGCTGAGTTCACACGTTGCATTTTTTTCGCGTTTCCGCGGCGGTTTTAACCGCGAAAAATAAGCATCCCATGCATTCCTATGGGATTCCGCAATGCTGTGCTAATGCTGCGGTTTTTACCGCGGTGGAATCGCTTCGCGGTAAAAACCGCAGCATGCTCATTAATTTTGCGGAATCGCGGCGATCCCACACCCATAGGAATGCATTGTTCCGCTTACTTCCCGCATGTGGCTGTGCCCACCATGCGAAAAGTAAGCAGAACAATTGCGGATGGTACCCACGGTCCGGAGGAGAGGAGACTGTCCTCTGGGCTCTGGGTACCATATCCCTGTAAAAAATAGAATTTAAAATAAAAAATATTGTTATTCTTACCTTCCGACGTCCCGCGCAGCCTTGCCGCCTTTCTCCACGCA
Source organism: Dendrobates tinctorius (assembly GCF_039654945.1). NCBI lineage: Eukaryota > Metazoa > Chordata > Amphibia > Anura > Dendrobatidae > Dendrobates > Dendrobates tinctorius. Next base: position 35,418,012 of record NW_027361784.1, read on the forward strand.
GCCGATCCCAGTAATCCTTTGCGAAAATGCCCGCGATGACGTCCGTTCTCGCGGGATCGCGAAGTCTCGCGGTCATTCGCGCGACGTCATCACGAATTACTGCGAGACGTCGCGATCCCGCGAGAACGGACGTCATCGCGGGCATTTTCGCAAAGGATTACTGGGAACGGCTGCGCGGGACGTCGGAAGGTAAGAATAACACCATTTTTTATTTTTTTTTACATTTTATCTTTTACTACAGATGCTGCATAGGCGGCCTCAATAGTAAAAAGTTGGTCACACTTGTCAAACACTATGTTTGACGAGTGTGACCAACCTGTCAATCAGTTCTCCAAGCGATGCTACAGATCGCTTTTAAAACGCAAGCTAATTACGCTTGCAAAATGCTAGTTTTTCCGCGGGAAAATCGCGGGAATTTAAAATGCGATTTTCCCGCGGAATGGAATTCCGGAATTCTCGCGGTAATTTCCGCGAGATTTCCGGTTCGTGTGAACTTAGCCTTATTCGAGCATGCCGGAGTCACTCAGTTAGTACCAGAGCATGCTCAGATAACACCTTATCCCAGCATGTACACACATCACTACTCATTGTATTCATTTCTATTGTAAAATCACGTTGCTGTTCGTAGGTTTTGTCTTTTAAATGTTTTTCTATTACTTCATCGTCTGTTGGGAAAAATGAAAGTGAGAGTAACTTTGTTTGTAAGCTTTTCCTGATGGAAAATGCTCCAGACTGGGCGCTGTCCAATCAAAAGTACAAACACTTCAGGAAAAAACTCTTCAAAACCACTTCAGGGAATTAAAATCTCCCCGAAGAAGGAGCCATTAGAAAACTGCTGGGGAATGATTTCACGCCGATCCTAATGAGGGGTCAGGATGCAGCGAGGCTCCTGAATCAGGCGAGTCGCAAAAAGGTGTTCTCCAACTCTTACTCCAGTCACTGCTGGAGTGGGATTTGTCACTTAGCGAATGGCGCCGCTCGTCATGAACTTGACGAGCCGGAATCTCCACGTCCCATCACACGCCTGACCCTCCTGCTTTAACAAAGCTAGGGACAAAAAAATGAAAACTCAAAAAGTAGTAATTTATTTTCTGTGCACAAAAAAATGCAAGTTTTCAAAGCTTTTTACACCAGAAATGTGACAAAAATCGATGAATTGCCCCCATAGGTTTTGACTGTTTTTGGAGTGAGTCATTTTGCTGAGTTTTCGGAGCAGATCATGATCAGAGTTTTTGGAGTTTCCCTTTAGTATCTGCTTCAAAAACTCCTAAAAAAAGAAACCCTTCACCCTTTGGCCTCATTCAGACGTCCGTTTGTCACATACAAGATATTTCCGTGTTTTCACCAGAGCACATTATCGCCTGGTGCTGTTCACAGATCCAGGTTTATGTAAAGACCAAATGTTCACAGAAAAAGAAGAGAAGACTTTTTGACCCTAGCGTGAGCCTCTGCGCACACGGTGTCTGTTTTCTGTGATTTTTCTATATATGACGACACATTGGGAAAATATCATCCAAATAGAGAAGAATCACGAAGACAATAACCAAAAGAATCACCAAACATCTGTCTGAAATATTTCTCTTTAATAAATGTGTGCAAAAATACAAAAGCAGTAAAACAGTGGGAAAAAAAAACAGTTTTACAGTATTCATGGTATAGGAAAAACGACCCAGCGGCACAATTCTCCGGGTCATTACCAGTTACGGCAATACCAAACTTTTATTTTTCCGTCGATGGAGCGGTGTGAGGACTTTTTTTCTTTACACGCTGACCTGCAGTTTTTATTGCTACTATTTTCGGGTATATAAGTTATTTTTATTGCATTTTTTTTGAGGGGGCGGGAGATGCAACAGCAGAAAAAAGGCAATTAAGAATTAATTTAATATTTTCAGATGCAGTGAGGCCAAATAAAGAAATCCAAAAGCCTATTTTGTAAATGAGAGGTTTACAGTTGTGCTCATAAGTTTACATACCACAGCAGAATTTTTGCTTTCTTGGCCTTTTTTCAGAGAACATGAATGTTAACACCAAAACTTTTTCTACGCTCATGGTTAGTGATTGGGTGAATCCTTTTATTGTCAAACTACTGTGTTTTCTCATAATGACAACCTAAAACATCCAAATGACCCTGATTCAAAGTTTACATACCCCATTTCTTAATACCGTGTATTCGCCCCCTCTAACATCAATGACAGCTTGAAGTCTTTTGTGGTAGTTGTGGATGAGATTCTTTATTTTCTCACATGGTAAAGCTGCCCACTCTTCTTGGAAAAAAGCCTCCAGTTCCTGTAAATTCCTGGGCTGTCTAGCATGAACTGCGCACTTGATTTCTCACCAGGGCTCAATGATATTGAGGTCAGGAGACTGAGATGGCCACTCCAGAACCTTCAGTTTGTTCTGCTGTAGCCAATGACAGGTCAACTTGGCCTTGTGTTTTTGACCATTGTCATGTTGGAAGGTCCAAGTACGTCCCATGTGCAGCTTCCGGGCTGATGATTGCAAATTTGCCTCCAGTTTTTGCTGATAACGTGGTGCATTCATCTTTCCTTCAACATTGACCAAGTTTCCTGTGCCATTGTAGCTCACATAACCCATAAACATCAGGGATCCACCTCCAAGCTTTACAGTAGGAATGGTGTTCCTTTCATCATAGGCCTTATTGTCCTCTATCCAAATGTAATGTTTATGGTTGTGGCCAAAAAGTTCAATTTTGGTCTCATCACTCCAAATTACCTTGTTCCAGAAGTTTTGAGGCTTGTCTCAGTGCTGTTTTGCGTATTGTAGGTGAGATACTTTGTGGTATTTGGGCAGTAATGGCTTTCTTCTGGCAACTCAACCATACAGCCCATTTTTCTTCAAGTGCCTTCAATTTTCCTGGCAGTTGTGGACGAAATTTTTGTTGGTCTACCTGACCGTGGTTTTGTTTTTACAGAGCCCCTGATTTTCCATTTGTTAATCACAGTTTGCACACTGCTGACTGGCATTATCAATTCCTTGGATATCTTTTTGTATCCCTATCCTGTTGTATACAGTTCAACTACCTTTTCCCGTAGATCCATTGACAATTCTTTTGCTTTCCCCATGACTCAAAATCCAAAACGTCAGTGGCTGGATGAAAGATGCAAGAGTCTGTCTGGATCCCAGAAACTCACTCAGCTTTTATGCACACACACTGATTACAATCAAACAGGTCACAGGTGAGGATGTTACCTTTAGTAGCCATTCAAACCCATTTGTGTCAACTTCTGTGCATATTATCAGGCCAAAATCACCAGGGTATGTAAACTTGATCAGGGTCATTTGGGTGTTTTGGGTTGTCATTATGATTTAAAAATTGAGAACACAGTAGTTTGACAATAAATGGCTTCACCCAATCAGTAACCATGATTGGAGAAAAAGTTTTGGCGTTATCATTCATATTCTCTGAAAAAAGGGCAAGAAAGCAAAAATTCTGCCGGGGTATGTAAACTTTTGAGCACAACTGTATATCTATAATGTGTACACAATGAATATTTTGTGTTACTCCAAAACCTTTTGCCTTTTTTTGGGTAAAAAAACCCAAAAGTATGACATGGGATATAAACTAGTGTGCATGCATCGTGTAAGCGCATGTTCACACTGGCCACTGAACAGAAAAAAACAAAGAAAGAAGCATAATGATTAAATACCCTGCAGTAAATAAATAGCATGGTGCACGAAAATAATATATGGGTACTTAGTTAACATGCATTTAGATTAAAAAAATATGAAAGCCATCCCACCTCATCACGGTGACTGTAAATGGGACAGTCCTAACTCTAAGCATCGTATATTATTTTCATGCACTACTATGCTGTTTATTTATTTAATCATTATGCTTCTTTTTCATTTTTTTGACTGCTTAAATAGAAGGGACCTAAACAAGTCTGTGTAGTATGGAGAGGCAGTGTATTGCATAGCAGAAAGTACTTCTGTGACCACTACAGGGATACTTAGTCAAATAACAACCACCCAGACATATTACTATAATGGGGGGATGCCGTAAGTGGCTATGGGGCCCCTTGTTAGCCCCCCACGTCTGCTATCTTTGCCCTTAGTTTGTTGCAGCCTCATGATAACAGAATTTCTTCATCCCTCCATATAAGAGGTAAATGCAAATAGACGTTACTTTAACGCTCGCTTTGTATTTTTAGCCATAATTAGTAAAAGTGTATGCCCCCAATAAAGAAATAAACACTGTCCCCTTTCACGCAGCCCAGTCCTGACTAATACAGTTCCATAGCTGGACTTGTCACTTCTTCCTATAATAGTCACCTGAAATACTCTGTGCTGCTGATATCATTCCAGTGATCTGATTTGTTACAGGTCACTTAGCCCAGCTCAGATAAACTACAAAGTGTCTTTTTTTTTTTTTTTTTTTTTTTAGAGCACAAAGCCCCCTCAGACCAGCTGAGTGCGGGGGTTCCTTACAAGTGCTTGTTTTTTTGTTTTGTTTTATTGAAGCAAAATATAAGTTACCAGGGCCCTCAATGAAAATAATGAAAGCCCAATAATTTCTATGGATGGCTGAGCTCTCGCACTAAGCCATGTCCAGCTCCAGTCAATAGAGGGTAATCCGGAGGCTTCTCCATGGTCTCAGGAGAAGCAGATAATTCAGTTTTCAATATTATAACTATTACAACTACATATATGTGCACCCGAGGGATTGTCACTGCATTGTTGGTGCTTAAAGGGAAACTGTCACTTGTCATAAATATGTTTTTTTTTTTACTTGGACTAAATGCCACTGGCCTCCTGAATCCGGATATGTTTTTCTTTTGTTCCTGCGCCTCTCAGTTCCTGAAATATGGCCTATTCTTCTCAGCAAGGGGGCGTGGTCTTTTCCTGATGACCACACCCACTTAGCTATGAAAGACTAGACTTTGATACAGAGAAGAAGAGGCCATAGCTTAGGAACCAAGAGTTGCAGGAACAAAAGAAAAACATTGCCGGATTCAGGAGAACAGCGGCATTTATACCAGGTAAATAATAAAAATATTTATAACAAGTCACAGTTCTTCTTTAAAGGGATTGTCCAGTTTAGAAAACCCATTGTCATACACCCTTTTTGGTCATTTTTAATAGAAGGGTAACCTCTGTTCAGGATCCTCACCTCTTGGAGTAGAGGTCAGGTACAAAGAGTTTCACTTGCTCCGGAGGACCCGCTATGTCCTACATTACACGGATAACCCATTGTTATAAATGGACACTGTGCAATACTTCTTTTCTCCTGTGGTGGCGCTGTACGGAAATTATACACGTACAGTTCTTTTAGGCTTCCCACACATTACAATTATGCTGTGGATAGGATGATCAGCTTATTGTCAAGGAACCCTGCTAAAAATTAGAGAATGTCGAAAGTGGAAAACCCTTTTAGTACCTCTAGCAGATTTCCAGTACTTGGTATAAAAGAACATCTTTTTACAAATACAATATAAATAAAGTGCAAGACAAATAGATGCAAACATTGTAATAATTGCATCATAGTGACGCAGCCTGGTCACACTGCTCAGATTCCTGGCCGGGTCCGGGTCCCGATGCCGAAGTTGTCAAGTGACCTATAGAAAATGTAAAAAAGTAAAATGTTAGAAAGCGGATCAGAGAGGCCACCCATGATACAACTGCTATGGGGTCCGTAAGAAGCCCCTCTCGCTTTACCACCACAGCCATAGTAGTGAGGAACAAGCCAGCAGAGACTGACCTAGAAAGCAGAGACTGTCCTAGACGGCAGACACTATCCTAAATGGCAGAGGCTCTCCTAGACGGCAGAGACTGTCCTAGATGGCAGATACTGACCTAGATGACAGAGACTGTCCTAGACAACAGACACTATCCTAGATGGCAGAGACTGTCCTAGACGGAAGACACTATCCTAGATGGCAGAGACTGTCCTAGACGGAAGACACTATCCTACATGGCAGAGACTGTCCTAGACGGAAGACACTATCCTACATGGCAGAGACTGTCCTAGACGGCAGAAACTGACCTAGGTGGCAGAGACTGTCCTAGACGGCAGAGACTGTCCTTGACAGCAGACACTATCCTAGATGGCAGAGACTGTCCTAGACGGCAGAGACTGACCTAGATGGCAGAGACTGTCCTAGACAACAGACACTATCCTAGATGGCAGAGACTGTCCTAGACGGCAGAAACTGACCTAGATGGCAGAGACTGTCCTAGACGGCAGAGACTGTCCTTGACGGCAGACACTATCCTAGATGGCAGAGGCTCTCCTAGATGGCAGAGACTGTCCTAGATGGGAGAGACTGACCTAGACAACAGACACTATCCTAGATGGCAGAGACTGTCCTAGACAACAGACACTATCCTAGATGGCAGAGACTGTCCTAGACGGCAGAGACTGACCTAGATGGCAGAGACTGTCCTAGACGGAAGAGACTGACCTAGATGGCAGAGACTGACCTAGACAACAGACACTATCCTAGATTGCAGAGACTGTCCTAGACGGCAGAGACTGACCTAGATGGCAGAGACTGTCCTAGACAACAGACAGTATCCTAGATGGCAGAGACTGACCTAGATGGCAGAGACTGACCTAGACAACAGACACTATCCTAGACAGCAGAAACTGACCTAGATGGCAGAGACTGTCCTAGACAACAGACACTATCCTAGATGGCAGAGACTGACCTAGACGGAAGAGACTAACCTAGATGGCAGAGACTGTCGTAGACAGTAGACGCTATCCTAGTTGGTAGAGACTGACCTAGACGGCAGAGACTGTCATAGACAACAGACACTATCCTAGATGGCAGAGACTGACCTAGATGGCAGAGGCTCTACTAGGTAACAGGTGCCGTCCTAGGCAACAGACAATCCTAGACAGCAGAGGCTCTCCTAGATGGCAGAGACTGACCTAGACAGAAGAGACTGAACTAGACAGCAGAGACTGACCTTAAAAAAGAGCTTATGTTATTTCAATATTTATGGGCCAAGCAGCTGCCAGGTGCTTACGCTTATTCCAGTGGATGTAATGGATAGGACTGGTAAGAGCTAGAGTTGAGCGATTTTGTTCAGATTCGGTCGCCGAATCTGAATTTGCCATATTCGTGCCCAATGTTTGTCTTATGATCGGTTCCAAACATATTCGGTAATTTCTACTCCTATTGACTATAATGATGTTCGGCTGTGATTGACGAATATTGCAAAAACAATATTCGCTGCCGATCGTATTTGGAACTGAATCCGAACAAATTCGCTCAACTCTAGTAAGAACGCCTATCAGTCTGTGGCAGATGTGGCCGCACTGTAGGGTGAACTACCCATACTGCTCAGGTCTAACGCTTCTATTGACTTATAATAATAATAATCTTTATATAGCGCCAACATATTCCGCAGCGCTTTACAGTTTAACAGTTTCAAAACACAAGTCATAAGTAATAACATTAACAATACAATAATTAAAGCAAAATCAGACGACCCTGCTCGTGAGAGCTTGCACTCTACAATGAGGTGGGGGAGATACAAAGTACAGGTGTGTATTTACAATTATGTATTTACAGGGATGGTGTGGGAGGACTGGCCCCCGTCGAGTGTCCGGGCCGGAACCAAGGGTGCCGTCATCTGGGTTCCGGGGGAAACTGTCCCAGGGGGACAGAGTTCGGGGACAGTCCGGTGTGACAGACAGATGGGCTGGGGAAGGACCAGTATAAAGGAGGTGGGGAATTCCAGGGACTGAAAGCGAGAGCAACTTACCAGTGCCAGGGGAGACGCTCACTGAGGACTCCAGAGGGACGGCGCCAAGGCGATCATCCGAGACTTGCTGCCCCGCTTCAGCCCGCGGCCACTGCGGCCCAAGTTCAACCCGCTGCCGCTGTCGCCTCACCTCAGCCCGCGGCTGCAGCCTACCCGCGGTCGCCCGCGGCCGCTGCCGTCTCACTCCAGGCCGCGGCTGCGGCTTGTTCCCCGCCACCCGCAGCCGCCCTGCTCTCACCAGTGGCCGCGGCAAGTACAGTGCCGTCGGCGGCCACCACTGTCCCGCTCCGGTCCGCAGCAGGGGCCGAGCCTCTGCTGGCCGCGAACTCCCCGTCGCAGCCGTTAGCTGCGCAGGTGGCCTGTCATTCGCCACCCCACATCGCTGTCGCTTGCCCCAGTCCGGGGGGCTGCGGCCCATCCATCCAAGGACTCCGCCGGGGCCTGTGGGGCTTCAGTGTCATCAGCGCGCCGGAGTGCGCGAAGACTTCGTCTACGCCTCAGCAACTGGGCCCAGCAACTACTACGCCGAAAGACCACCATCCCGAACGGCGAGGGACCTCTGGACGGCTAAGTTGACTATATAATTAAGGACCCATAGTCGGCCATACCGCGGCCCTATAGTGACCGGCTATTGCCGGAAGTAGTCGTGTTCCACCCGTTTGTGTTTGCTTGTATAGAGCCCCTGCGAGGGCAACCCGTGTTACCCCTTTTGATATCAGGCCGTGACTGAAGAAAGTTCCCTCTAGTCTTATAAACGTTATTATAGAAAGAAAGCACCAAATCGTCTCGCGACTCATCACTGCATCCTGCGTACCTGCAAACAACACATTTGGCGTAGTCGGCAGGATGCAGTCTCCGAGCGCAGATGGAGTGCGCCTGATCAGAGTGCGGCTGCGGGCGCTGCTGATGATGGGGGCCCCCGCTCCAGCATCTCCCTTGGGGCTATGCTAAGTAACTTGCCCCGGTTTTCTGGCTCCGATACGCTGTTGTGGAGCTGGACAGAGCGTATGCAGGGCCTTTTCCGCATGCACCCCATGACCCCCGATTTAGAGGCTGAGGTGGCCCTTATGGTGCTAGATGGGGAAGCCCAGATGTCGGTAATGTCGAGACCCCCGGGGCGTCGCAACACCTTCGCCAGGGTCTTGCAGATCCTGGAAGAGACCCACGGGGAGCCAACAGACATGGGGGGGTTGAGAACCCGGTTGTTCAGTCGGATGCAGGGGGAGGGGGAGACACTGCATCCTGCGTACCTGCAAACACCACATTGGTCCAGCCATCTTGAGGGAGTGAGGGATAGATGGGGATAGTGAATGGGCTACACATACATATAATTACCTTGATTAGGGAACCTGATAGGCCGCGCTGAAAAAATGCATTTTGAGGGAGCGCCTAAAACTATGCAAATTGTGGATAGTCCTAATTTCTTGGGGTAGAACATTCCAGAGGATTGGCGCAGCACGGGAGAAGTCTTGGAGTCGGGAGTGGGAGGTTCAGATTAGTGCAGAGGTTAGTCGAAAGTCGTTTGCAGAGCGCAGCGGTCGGTTAGGCTGATAGACAGAAATGAGGGAGGAGATGTAGGCGGGTGTAGGGGACTTGTTCACCTATTGGAGGACCCCGAGCTTCTTGGCCCACATGGGTGTTTTAGTTTACATGACTTATAAGTGGACCACAGACCAGTCCCATAAACTAATACAGATCCTAAACTATACAGTGGGAAAATGATATTGCAATTGCATCAAATACTTATTTAATGCAAGGATACATTAAAGGACAAGAATACAAAATTATATAATGGCTTTGACTGTTCCTGGAGATACAGTTTGACGGAGGTCACAAATTCTATCTCACAGGAACACTGACTACACTTTACAGATGTGGGAGAGAAAGGAAGCTGTCACTGGCTGCTACCAGAGTTCAGAGGAGGCAGTGGTCAAAAGCCCTGGAGTGATTGCCTAAAACCTGCAGCAAGGTGCATAATAAACGCTGAAGGTCTCCATGTTTGGTCTCTAAGACTTTCTTTCTTCTGACCCAAAAACACAAGAAGTTGGCTCCAATATGCTCAAAACTATATAAATAAGCCACAGAAGTTTTGGGATTTTGTTCTGTGGAGTGATGATACAAAACTATTACTCTCGGGACTATGGATCACTGTATGTCTGGGGGGATGAAGAATGAAGCATCTGCTGAAAGAACACCCTGCCTATAGAGAAACATTGTGGTGGCTTGATGATGCCTACAGTGAAGTATTATGGTGTCTCAGTGATGTCCACAGTAGAGCATGGTGGTGGCTTGGTGATGCCTACAGTGAAGCGTGGTGGTAGATCAATGATGCCTACAGTGAAGCATGGTTGAGGCTCAGCGATTCCTACAGTGAAGCGTGGTGGTACCTCAGTGATGCCAACAGTGAAGCATGGCGATGGCTCAGTAATGTATACAGTAGAGCATAGTGGTGGTTCAGTGATGTCTACAGTCAAGCATGATGGTGGATATTTACAATGCAATAAGGCAATGAGATGAGAACAAGCAGATTTTGGGAATTTTGGGAATAAACCAAATTTTCAATAAGGGATGCATAATTTTGATTGAAACTGTAAAAACAGCTCCCAAACCAGACCAGGAATTGGATGATGTGAGCACATTTCACAGAGGATATATCACTGAGGTTTATTGCTGCTTTTCTTGGATTTCAGGAGATCTTAAGAGGACAAATAAATGAACATGACTGATGTCCTTTGAGCCGCCACCTCCACCCTGGCTCTGACTATTCAGGTCCTGGCACTCCTATAGCCTTACTCAGCTTTGCCCTGTAGTTGGCTGATGGCAGTGGTCTCCTGTCTCCACTAGTAATCAGTACAATCACTTATGTAGAAGATATACAAGTCAAACAGATAATGACTTACCTGCCCCACCATATAATCAGGCCGAATAATAATAATGTAACGAAGATTACCAGGATCATCACACTGCTCTGTATGCTGTCATCTACAAGAGAAAAATAATAAATATCTGATGCATTAATTACAAGCAGACGAAGACATATTTAAAGGGATTTTCCATTTTTATATAATAAAACTTAATGTGTTATTCCATGAAGGCAGTCCCTCTCCATATGTCCTGTTAGGCCACATGGAGAACATAAAGATAGAGGTCATCCGCTAAGGATCACCAATGGGGCCACTCTATACAAGAAGCTCCTGTTCCTACATTACAGGGAGGGGGACATTCATCTGAATAGCCGCCACATATACAGTAATGCTGCATGCAGCCGCCGATATGGTGAAAATGCCTGAATGGCGGAGGCGTTCCCTGATAGAATCAGCCATTTGGAAAGTGACAACCACTTTTTCGTTTATCCTATTTTCTCTCATATTAAAATAAAAACTGAGAAACGTATATATATAAAAAATTATTCTCTTTGTTTAGCAGCTATGTCCTCCCTACTCCTCCTGTGTGAGGCTGTAAGACACCTGGCTGCAGCAGGAGCCTCCCCCCACTGCGCTGTCTGCAGCAAACTAAAATCTGTCACCCTAAAGTAAGTGATGCCATTTCTGATTGCAACATTTTAACCTCTTAGATGCTGCTGTTGATTGTCCCGTTGAGTCTAGTGTCATGTTTCTAATCTTATGACGCCCAGCCCATGTAGATACCATAATAGATCTTTATGCAATATTGCAGTATTGCAGTGTATATTGTATTCGATCAGATATGTTCAAGCTCCCTAAGGGGACTAATAAAACGTGAGCAAAATTTTAAAAAATAACTTTAAAAAGAACAGAAATGTACTAAAAACACGTGTTTTTTTTGGTCTGCGGGTTTAATTTGCACAACATATCAATTTATGCTGTGGATAAAGGTGCGAGTTTGCTGTGCAAAATGCAAAATGAACGGCTTCTTTGCACCTCTTTGGCAGTGATATCTGCAGCAGTTAATACCTCTGCGTGTATTGCTGTGAGGGGTCAGCAGTAAATATGTTTCATGGGATTGCAGCCTCAGAAGCAGAGGGCAACTTACCCGCATCCTCCGAGTCGCTTTCTATAGCAGGTGTGAGAGTTGTTGCTATGGAGTCAGTAGACGGCTTCTTTACAACGTGCCTCTCTGTGGGTGCCCAGCTGTTAACATTGTGAGAAAAGCCACAAGAGTTGTCATCTATAAAGAAAAAAAAAGTTTGCATTGTATGAAAAGATCGGACAGATTGTAGCAGATGAAGTTGTCATGAAGCACTACCCACAGATAAAGAGATCACAATGAGAGGCAGCTGAGCTGCATGATCTGTCTTCATAATGTAGAAAATAGATGTTGAATTTGCAAATTCAGCTCTGCTGCATCTGCTCCTACATCCTAGAAGTAGATCTTATCAGATTTCACCATTGATGTCAGAATAATATGACTTTTAGAGAGCAAGTGCAAGATGAATGCCACAATAATATGGCTATTATAGATAAAATGCAAGTGCAAGAGTAAAACCACAATAATATGGCTATTATAGATCAAGTGCAAGTACAAGATTAATGCCACAATAATATGGCTATTATAGATAGAGGATATGTATGATGGGTATATGGGCACGGGCCTATGGGATCGCGGATATGTATGATGGGCATATGGGCACGGGACTATGGGATCGTGGATATGTATGATGGGTATATGGGCATGGGACTATGGGATGGAGGATAATTATAATTTGTTATAACTAACCACAGTTAGTTACTATGCCCGGGCAGCGCCAGGCTCTTCAGCTATTATAGATAAAATGCAAGTGCAAGAGTAAAACCACAATAATATGGCTATTATAGATAAAGTACAAGATTAATGATACAATAATATGGCTATTATAGATAAAGTGCAAGATTAATGATACAATAATATGGCTATTATAGATAAAGTACAAGATTAATGATACAATAATATGGCTATTATAGATAAAGTGCAAGTGCAATGTTAGTGATATGGAATATCCTGACGACAATATTAAAATGCTTGTACAAAAAACCCATAAGGAGAAGAATACATACAAGCATATAGACTATAGATGCCACAAGTACATGGCTATTATAATGGAAGGAGAATTGTAATCCTGGTTGTAAATACAATGCAATCCTCCCTAAATATAAGTTATGACTGGATTCTGTAAGACCCATCTCTGGTAGCAAATAATCAAATAAGCCGGCAATAAACAGTATATTACCTAGATCCTTGAGACCACCAGAGGAAAAGGTAGGTGCTCTATCCACCCCACACCCGACGCCGTTTCACCTACGCTTCTCCCGGGGGGGTGTCTAACTAGAAGGAACCCGGTAGTACATATATAATCAATCCACCAACAGGGTGTTGCCGCGTCATATAGAGGTAAGCCTCGTATTTGGCGCACATGGCATGTTTGCTCTGTCTCTTGTTGCAAAAGGGACTTCTGGGTTAGTGCGCGGTGGACAGTATGCTGGAACGCATATCTGTCACCTGATCTCGCACTCCAGGAAGTTAGAAGGGATAACGCCAGCGCGCATGCGCACAACCAAAGTCGACTCCACAGGCGGGGCAGAAGGCAAGAAAAAAGAATGGATTGGAATTTGGCAAACCACATGTCACTATCTCTTTTCCCATTTTAGGAATTTTTTGTGGGGTTCTCTCATTTTTTGTATTCAGTAATATATACTGTGACATAAATTTTGAACCGGGTTTTGGGGTCTCCCTACTTGTTCTCTTATATTGTATGCCCTCTGTTGATTTGTTCACATTATTATTGTCTTGATTATGTGTATTTATGGACTAATAAAAATAATTTTGTACCTTTTGACATAACAAATCTCTAATATACGTATATATACAGCTCTGGCAGAAATTAAGAGACCAAAATGTTCAGTTTGTCTGATTCTTCTCTTTATAGGTATATTTTTGAGTAAAATGTAAATTGCTCTTTTATTCTATAATCTACTGACAACGTCTCCGAATTTCCAAGCAATAAATTTTGTATTTTTTTTCTAAAAATGAGAAATGGTCAAAATTTAAAAAAAACAAAACAGTGTTTGCAGACCTCAAATAATGCAAAAGAAAACAAGTTCATAATCATTTAGAAACAACAATACTAATGTTTTAACTCAGGAAGAATTCAGAGATCAAAATTTTGTGGAATAACCATGATTGTTAATCACAGCTTTCCTGCCTCTTGGCTGCTTTCCACCAGTCTTTCACATGCTTCTGGTACAATTAGTAAGCAGTTCTTCTTTGTTTGATGGCTTGTGACTATCCATCTTCCTTTTGATTACATTCCAGAGGTTTTCAACGTGGTTCAGGTCTGGAAAATGGGCTGCCCATGACAGGGATTTGATGTGGTGATCTCTTAGTTTTTGCCAGAGCTGTATATATATATTTAGAGGTCAATCCATATCATTACGAGGATATTTAAACTCTCTACAATCCTTTGTTAGGGAATATGTATACTGTTATATCTCCTCATTCCTGGCATATTCTCGTGTATAATAATGAATTAATCATATATATTGTGGGTTGTCCTGATGAAGAGGTACCGTATGTATACCGTATGTACACCTCGAAACGCATTGACAAATAAAACCGCATCTGGTTTCCTATTGTATATTGGATCCTCGGCAGCGCAGGTTTAATGTCCACTTTCATCTCCAAGTTTGCTTACTCTCTGCTTTGGTGGATCTTCAGCAGGTGTCTATATTTAAAAGCTCACAAAGGGGTTGTGATTCTCACAACCGCCCTAGGTGAGCAAATCCCGTTTTACTTTTTCCTTTGTAATCCGGGTAAGACTCTATTGCACTTATTGTGATTCCCGGGTTTTATATAAATACAAAAAAATTATAAAATGTAGGATTCCCTACAGACCTACCATTATTGACCATCAAGTACCCACAACAGGACTGGCGACCGAGCTGGTCTTTTTCTACCAAGTAGGGATAATGTCCTAATGGCGACGTTGGATCAGGATTTTCTAATTTGGAAATAAAGTAAAAGTTTCATGTAGCTACATGGGTAATGTCACACGATTATCCTCCTCAGCATAAAGGGAACTGAAAACCTCAAATCAAATTCAATAAGAAAAGTAAAATTAAAGGAACTTGTCCAACAAACATCCCCAGAGAGGCCATTGGTAACTATAGGCCTGGACTATTGGATGCACAAATAAGCTAACAGGCTAAAGGGTATACAAACGGATTATACGCAAAAGTAAAACATCTCAGTAAAAATGCCCAAGGGGGACTAAAATCTGAAACATTAAGGTTAATAAAAATATGACCCAATGATCCCTTTAACCCCTTCACCCCAAGGGTGGTTTGCACGTTCATGACCGGGCCAATTTTTACAATTCTGACCACTGTACCTTTATGAGGTCATAACTCTGGAACGCTTCCATGGATCCCGGTGATTCTGACATTGTTTTCTCGTGACATATTGTACTTCATGTTAGTGGTAAAATTTCATTCAAATAACTTGCGTTTATTTGTGAGAAAAAGGGAAATTTGGCGAAAATTTTGAAAATTTTGCGATTTTCCAACTTTGAATTTTTATGCCCTTAAATCACAGAGATACGGCACACAAAAAACTTGATAACTAACATTTCCCACATGTTTACTTTACATCAGCACAATTTTGGAACCAAAATTTTTTTTTGTTAGGAAGTTATAAGGGTTAAAAGTTGACCAGCGATTTCTCATTTTTACAACACCATTTTATTTTTAGGACCACATCACATTTGAAGCCACTTTGAGGGGTCTATATGATAGAAAATACCCAAAAGTGACACCATTCTAAAAACTGCACCCCTTAAGGTGCTCAAAACCACATTCAAGAAGTTTATTAACCCTTTAGGTGCGTCACAGGAATTTTTTTGAATATTTAAAAAAAAATGAACATCTAACTTTTTTTCATAAAAAAAATACTTCAGGTTCAATTTTTTTTATTTTACCAAGGGTAACAGGAGAAATTGAACTGCAAAAGTTATTGTGCAATTTGTCCTGAGTACGCAGATACCTGATATGTGGGGGGGAACGACTGTTTCGGCGCATGGCAGAGCTCAGAATGGAAGGAGCGCCGTTTGACTTTTTCAATGCAAAATTGGCTGGAATTCAGATTGGACACCATGTCACGTTTGGCGAGCCCCTGATGTACCTAAACAGTGGAAACCCCCTACAAGTGACCCCATTTTGGAAACTAGACCCCCCAAGGAACTTATCTAGATATGTGGTGAGAACTTTGAACCCACAAGGGCTTTACAGAAGTTTATAACGTACAGCGGTACAATTAAAAAATCATATTTTTTCCACAAAAATGATCTTTTCACCCCAATTTTTATTTTCCCAAGGGTAACAGGACCCTAAAAGTTATTGTGCAATTTGTCCTCAGTACGCTGATACCCCACATGTGGGGGTAAACCACTATTTGGGCGCATGGCAGAGCTCGGAAGGGAAGCAGCGCCATTTGACGTTTTTGGCTGGAATTGAGATCGGACACGATGTCGCGTTTGGAAAACCCCTGATGTACCAAAACAGTGGAAACCCCCCACAAATGACACCATTTTGGAAACTAGACCCCCTAAGGAACTTATCTAGATGTGTGGTGAGAACTTTGAACCCCCATGGGCTTCACAGAAGTTTATAACATAAAGCCATACAATTAAAAAATCATTTTTTCCACAAAAATGATCTTTTCACCCTCAATTCTTATTTTTCCAAGGGTAACAGGACCCTAAAAGTTATTGTGCAATTTGTCCTGAGTACGCTGATACCCCACATGTGGGGGTAAACCACTATTTGGGCGCATGGCAGAGCTCGGAAGGGAAGCAGCGCCATTTGACATTTTGGGCTGGAAACTAGACCCCCTAAGGAACTTATCTAGATGTGTGGTGAGCACTTTGACCCCCCCAGTGCTTCACAGAAGTTTATAACACCCGGGCGTGAAAATAAAAAATTCGTATTTTTTCCACAAACATGATCTTTTAATCACCATTTTTTTATTTTCCCAAGGGTACCAGGAGAAATTGGACCCCAAAAGTTGTTGTCCAATTTGTCCTGAGTATGCTGATACCCCATATGTGGGAGAAAACTACTGTATGGGCACACGTCGGGGCTCGGAAGGGAAGTAGTGACATTTTGGAATGCAGACTTTGATGGAATGGTCTGCGGGTGTCATGTTGCCTTTGGAGAGCCCCTAATGTACCTAAACAGTGGAAACCCCCCACAAATGACCCCATTTTGAAAACTAGACCCACTAAGGAACTTATCTAGATGTGAGGTGAGCACTTTGAACCCCCAAGGGCTTCACAGAAGTTTATAATGCCAGGGCATGAAAATAAAAAAATCGTATTTTTTCCACAAACATGATCAATTAGTCCCCAATATTTTCATTTTCCCAAGGGTAACAGGAGAAATTGGACCCCAAAAGTTGTTGTCCAATTTGTCCTGAGTACGCTGACACCCTATATGTGGGAGAAAACTACTGTATGGACACACGTCGGGGCTCGGAAGGGAAGCAGTGACGTTTTGGAATGCAGACTTTGATGGAATGGTCTGCGGGTGTCATGTGCGTTTGGAGAGCCCCTGATGTACCTAAACTATTGAAACTCCCCACAAGTGACCCCATTTTGGACACTAGACCCCCCACGGAACTTATCTAGATGTGTGGTGAGCACTTTGAACCCCCAAGTGCTTCACAGAAGTTTATAACACTCGGACGTGAAAATAAAAAAATCATTTTTTTCCACAAAAATGATATTTTTGCCCCCAATTTTTTATTTTCCTAAGGGTAACAGGAGAAATTGGACCCCAAAAATTGTTTTGCAATTTGTCCTGAGTAGGCTGATACCCTACATGTGGGGGTAAAACACTGTTTGGGCGCATAGCAGAGCTTGGAAGGGAAGGAGCACCATTTGACTTTTTCAACTCAGAATTGGCTGGAATTGAGATCAGACGCCATGTTGCATTTGGAGAGCCCCTGATGTGCCCATACAGTGGAAACCCCCAATTCTAACTCCAACCCGAACCCCAACACGCCCCTAACCCTAACCCTAGCCCTAACCCTAGCCCTAACCCTAACCCTAGCCCTAACCCTAACCCTAGCCCTAACCCTAACCCTACCCTAACCCTACCCCAACACACCCCTAGCCCTAACCCTAGCCCTAACCCTAATGGAAAAATGGAAATAAATACATTTTTTTAATTTTATTATTTTTCCCTAACTAAGGGGGTGATAACGGGGAGGGGTTTGATTTACTATTTATGGCGGTTTTTATGTTTGGCGGCTGTCGCACGCTAAAAGACGCTTTTTATTGTAAAAATAGTTTTTGCATCACCACATATTGAGAGCTATAATTTTTCCGTATTTTGACCCACCGAGTCATGTGAGGTCTTATTTTTTGCGGGACAAGTTGACGTTTTTATTGGTACCATTTTCGGGCACGTGAAATTTTTTGATCGCTTTTTATTCCGATTTTTGGGACGCAGAATGAACAAAAACCAGCGTTTCATGAATTTCTTTTGGGGGGGGTGCGTTTACACCGTTCCGCGTGCGGTAAAATTGATAAAGCGGTTTTATTCTTCGGGTCAGTACGGTTACAGCGATACCTCATTTAGGTCGGTTTTTATGTTTTTGTCGGTTTTATGCAATGAAAACTATTTTATATAAAAAATAATTATTTTTGCATCGCTTTATTCAGCGAGCTATAACTTTTTAATTTTTTCGCTGATGATGCTGTATGGCGGCTCGCTTTTTGCGGGACAAGATGACGTTTTCAGCGGTACCATGGCTATTTATATGCGTCTTTTTGATCGCGCGTTATTACACTTTTTGTTTGGCGGTATGATAATAAATCATTATTTTTTGCTTCATTTTTTATTTTTATTTTTTAAGGGGTTCGCTAAAGGGGTTAACTAATGGGACAGTTTTATAGGGCGGGTCGTTACGGACGCGGCGATACCTAATATGTGTACTTTTATTGTTTGTTTTTTTTATTATTTCTAAAAAATGGATTTATTGGGGGAATATTTTTTTTTTTTTCTAATTTATTTGGCGATTTTTTTTTAATTATTTTTACACTTTTTTTTATTTATTTTTTTACTTTATTAAATAGTCCCAGGTGGGACATCACTGTCCTGTGACAGATCGCTGATCTGTCACGTCACAGATCACTGTGACAGATCAGCGATCTGACACAGGCACTGCAGAAGGCTTCCTCATGCCTGCGCTTTGCAGGCACTGAGGAAGCCAGCTTCCTGCAGGCCCCCGTCGCCATCTTGGATTCGGGGGCCTGGAGGAAAGGAGCGCCCCACAGCAGCGCTGCACATTGCGCTGCCGTGGGGGGCTCAGGGAAGCACGGAGGGAGCCCCCTCGCTGCCGATGCTTCCCTTTAACCCCCGGTACACCGCGATCGTGTTTGATCGCGGTGTGCAAGGGGTTAACGTGTCGGGGGCGGTCCGTGACCGCCCCTGACACATTGTGCCGGGTGTCAGCTGTGATAATCAGCTGACACCCGGCCGCGATCAGCGGCGCTCACCACGTGGGCGCCGCTGATCGCGCCGACGTACTATCCCGTCCCCGGTCATACGGGCCCGGGTACCGTGGACGGGATAGTACGTCGGATGGCAGGAAGGGGTTAAGAATGTTATCTCTGTATGAAACGGATTCAGGGCCTCTGTCACATGGCCAGTAACTGATGCACACCTCCCAACCGTCCTGGATCCAGCAGGACAGTCCTGAATTTGGGGAGCTGTCCTACTGTCCCAGGGAGGCTGGGAGTATGTCACAGATACAGTTAACCCCTTTATTACCAATGGTGGTTTGCACGTTAACTCCCGGGCCAATTTTTACAATTCTGACCATTGTCCCTTTATGAGGTAATAACGCTGGAATGCTTTCATGGATCCCGGTGATTCTGACATTGTTTTCTTGTGACATATTGTACTTCATGTTAGTGGTAAAATTTCATTCATATAACTTTCGTTTATTTGTGAAAAAAATGGAAAATTTGCAAAAATTTTGAAAATTTCGCAATTTTCCAAGTTTGAATTTTTATGCTCTTAAATCACAGAGATACGGCAAACCTTAATAAGTAACATTTCCCACATGTTTACTTTACATCACCACAATTTGGGAACCAAAATATTTTTTTTGTTAGGAAGTTATAAGGGTTAAAAGTTGACCAGCGTTTTCTCATTTTTGCAACACCATTTTATTTTTACGGACCACATCACATTTGAAGTCACTTTGAGGGGTCTATATAATAACACCATTCTAAAAACTGCACCCCTCAAGGTGCTCAAAACTAGATTCAATAAGTTAATTAACCCTTCAGGTGCTTCACAGAAATTTTTTGAATGTTTAAAAAAAATGAACATTTAACTTTTTTTCACAAAAAAAATTACTTCAGGTTCAATTTTTTTATTTTACCAAGGGTAACAGGAGAAATTGGACTGCAAACGTTATTGTGCAGTTTGTCCTGAGTACGCTGATACCTGACATGTGGGGGGAACCACTGTTTCGGCGCATGGCAGAGCTCGGAAGGGAAGGAGCGCCGTTTGACTTTTTCACTGCAAAATTGGCTGGAATTCAGATCGGATGCCAGGGTCAAGTTTGGAGAACAGTGGAAACCCCTCACAAGAGACTCCATTTTGGAAACTAGACCCCCCAAGGAACTTATCTAGATGTGTGTTGAGCACTTTGAACCCCCAAGGTCTTCACAGAAGTCTATAATGTACAGCCGTACAATTAAAAAATCATATTTTTTTCCACAAAAATGATCTTTTCACCCCCAATTTTTATTTTCCCAAGAGTAACAGGACCCTAAAAGTTATTGTGCAATTTGTCCTGAGTACGCTGATACCCCACATATGGGGGTAAACCACTATTTGGGCACATGGCAGAGCTCGGAAGGGAAGCAGCGCCATTTGACTTTTTTGGCTGGAATTGAGATCGGACGCCATGTCACGTTTGGAAAGCCCCAGATGTGCCAAAAGAGTGGCTAGGGCTAGCCCTAATGGGAAAATGAAAATAAATATATATTTTTTAATTTTATTATTTTTCCCTAACTAAGAGGGTGATAACGGGGGGTTTGATTTACTATTTATGGCGGTTTTTATATTTGGCAGCTGTCGCATAAGATGAGGTGCAGAGTGTACATTAATGGGAAAAAAATGAACTTTTTTGAATTTACCAAATGGCTGCAATGAAACAGAGAGTGAAAAATTTAAAGGGGTCTGAATACTTTCCATACCCATTGTATATACAGTATATTGTAAGACAGTAACCCGTGTCACAGGTAGGGGTCACTGTGTACTCTCCCCAGGATACGCATGGAGGCGTATTGAAGCCAGGGGAGTGCATTGCCCTCACAGATGTAGCTGTGATTGCAATGGTGAAGCAGTGACAGGTGTTATCTGTAGGGGTCACTGTGTAGTCTCCCCAGGATATGCGAATGAAGGCCATAGGAGTGCATGGCAGTCACGAGCGTAGCTGTGACTGCAATGCAAACCAAAAATAATAAAAGCAAGTGTAGGACATACTATTGTCCAAGACAGATGTAGGGAAAACCTGCTCTGGAATGTGGTGTTGTGCAGTCCGTTTCGTTCCAGGTCCCGGGTTTTCCATGTGGCTTAAGGCCACAGATTCTTATGTTAAAAGCCCTGCAGGAAAGGGTATAGGTGTGTCAGAGTCAGTGTCTGTCTGGTGTCTGGAAGAGGACAGAGCAAGAGTCTCTGCAGAGCTTTGCCGATGTGCAGAGACACAGGACAGAGCAGAGCCAAGCAGCCAGGGGAGCTGAGACGCCTGGCATCCGCAGCATACACAGCGCTGCAGTCGCCCACGGGAACTGGTCAGAGGAGGGTTAGCGTGTTTAGGGACTGAAATTTAAAGGACATCATGGACTATGCAATGCTGTGAGCAACGTGACCTTTAACATGGCGGTGCAGTCACCCGTGGCAACTGGTCAGAGGTGGACTGGCGTGTGTCTTGACTGCAATCCAGAGGACATGTGCCCAGCTGCTGGATACTGGGTACTATGTAGTGCTGTGCTTTTGTGAAACTGGACATTAATGATATGCATTGAAGAAAACACATTAAAGTGACTTTTGTATTTGAACGTTGTGGGTCCCTGCCTTGTCACTGCATACAGTGCTACCGCGGCACTACAATATATATATATATATATACTTAAAACTATTATTTGATGGACATGGATTATACAGTCTGAGCCTTCCTGTCTCCTACCGTCATCCATGAGCCGGGAATATCCAGATGACGCTCGGTCGATCTCTGACTCAGGAGGTGGAGAGGATAAATTGATGTTTCCTGAATCATCAAAACCTAGATATCCGGTAGGACAATTTAAAACATGTAAAAAATTAGCAAATGTAACCCAAGAACATAATCACAACAAAGGAATAGAAACTTTCACAGCTTTTTAAAAAAAAAATAATATGACCCAAGACCCTAATGTCAGTGCCCCGGAGCAAAATGAGCTCACAGATGATAGATATGATAGTGACTGTCCTATTATAATTTTAGCCTATAAATACAATACATAAATAATCATTATTATTATATTAATAAAATATTAACAACAAGAACAATAATAGTAAAAAAATATATAGAATAATAAAAATATAATGCAAAAATAATAAATAACAATAATAAATAATTAAATTAATCATAAAAATAAAAAATAATAACATAACCCGTATAATTATAGCAATTTAATAATAAAAATACAATAATTATATTAATTATGGTAAATAACCTATAATTAAAATAATAAGAAATAATTAAAAATAATAAACAATAAAATAACAATAATACAAATAATGTACTAATAAAAATAATAAGTAATATACATTGTAATACAATATTAATAACAATGATACATAATAAAAATAACAAACAAGAAGAATAATTATTGGAATAAAATAATAATAGTAATTAATAATCATCCAAATATAGTACCGGAGATCTGCTCGACCACAAGAGGTTCAATGTCATTTAGGTCTTCGTCACAGTATCCCTCATTGGGGAGATCGAGGCGTCTTTGTACCGGGGGTCTTCGTCTTTTCCTAAAAATCCTGAAAGGACAATAGAAGTAAAATCATAAGTGTCAGATTTGCTGTGGATTTCACCTGTGGATTCACCTAGATAAAATCCAAGGTCCCGATTCATCATTTACGTTATATATATTTATATATATTTTTTTGGCGTCAAATTCTTTAAAAAATGGCACATTCAGTTTGATGACTTTCTCCACAAAATCAAAGTTGCTGAGCCCGATTCATTATTGCTGTTGCGCCTATTTTTCCTCTAGTTTTTTTTTTCCTGCTTTGAGACTTTTTTGGGGGAAGAGAGGGGGGGGAATTTTTTTTTATTTTTTTATTTTTTTTTTTTTATTTGCACCTATTTCGAAGTCAATCATCTGCTTGTTATTTTCTCTGTTCACTATTGTGGCCGTTGTTTTTTTTTTTAATCCAGATTTTTGCCGAAAACTTTTTTTTTGTAAAAAAAAAAGTCTCAAAATCTTTCACAACTTTTCTCGTTAAAAAGTTGCAAGAACGTTTAACCCCTTCCTGACGGGGAGGGGGGGGCAGTTTCCGTTTTGGTGCTGTCATTTTTTTTTTTTCCTCCCGTCCTTCCCTTTTATTTTTCTGTGAGGGCTTGTTTACTGCGGGACGAGTTCTACTTTTAAATGACACCATTCATTTTACCAAATAGTATACTGGAAAGAGAGAGGAGAAATTGTGAAAAAACGTAATTCTGACATTGTCTTTTGGGAATTGCTTTTGCGGTGAACATTTTATGGTAAAAATGATCTTGTAGTATGAATCTGCTCATCAGTGCGATTACGGAGATACCTAAGATGTCCAGGTTTTTTTTTTTCTTAATTATTTTAATGATTAAAAAAAAAAAATTATTTGGGTTGTGTCGCCATTTTACAAGACCCGGAACGTTTTTATTTTTTAGTTGATGGAGCTGTGTGATAGGTTACTTTTTTGAGGGATGAGAACGTCTTTATTGATACCACCTTGGGATGGCTGTGACCTTTTAGTTGCTTGTTACATCATTTTTTGTGAAATTGAAGCGACAAATATAATCCTAATTTTTGCATTCTTGATATTTTTTTTTAACCGATTAGGTTAATTGTTTACATATTTTAATAGATTGGACTTTTCCTAACACAGAGATACCATTTAGGCGGATTTATTTAATATCTTGATTTTTAAAGTTTTTTTAATATTTTTTTAAACATTTTTTTTTTTTTTTTTTACTTTTGACTGTACTTGCAAGTCCCCTTAGGCTGCTAGAGGCACATGATGGCTGAATGACTCAGCCATCACCTGCCGGCAAAGATGCGGATTCAGCTTCTGAGCCCGGTTCAAAAACAGGGAGCTGATAAATGGCGTAACTGTACAAGGAGCCCTCTGTGAGCGCAGGGGTCCAGTGTACTCGTACTGATGACGGACAGCTTTCTCCCTATGCACAATAATAGGGAACGGTGGGAAGGTGGAGTCTCCATATCAAAAATACATTAATTCTATTTTTTTTTCCAAAAAAGTGGAATAAAAGTACAAAAAATTAGCAAAAAGTGTTTCTAACAAAATGTGTTACTTTTTTTGCTGGCAGAAAACGGGAGCAAATATCTTTGTCAACAGGTTTTTACTAAACATGATGTAGGGGCAGAGACCCTGATTCCAGCGATGTACGGCATCATTAGGACTAAGCTCACCTGACCATGTTCTCCTTGTAAGACACGGTACATTGTGTTGGACTGAACGATACGTTGCCCAGATCATCCCAACAGAAACTGTCTTCATCACATATGTAGTAGCCATTGGAGAGAAGGCGGAGGCTGTGGCGGCAAGGACTCGTATTAATGCCGGGTGGGATTGAGGAGGCGCTCTTGGGGGAGTCCATCTTCAGCGGCACAGAATTCTCTCTGTAAGAAAAAGAAGGTGAATGTTTTATTCTATACGTATAGAGTCATCACCACCATCCGCTTCTGTTATGGGGTCTCTGCTATCTAACTTCCAGATGACCCTCACTGACGTAGACTGAAAAATGAACTCTAAACATAATTCTCATTTTAAAGCCTCAATTCACACAATGCAGAAATGTACGTGGGTCATATGCTAGTTCTATACCCCTGCAGGTTCACTGTGGCACTACGTAGGGCTTTCGCCATAGACTTCAATCCCCGTCATTGCAGTTTTTACATCCTGAACGATATATAAATATACACATCCAGTACATACGGTCCCTTGAAAAGTCTTCATACCCCATGAACATTTCCACATTTTCTCAAGTTATGCTCACAAACTTAAATGTATTTTATTGGGATTTTATTTGATACCAACACAAAGTAGCAAGAGTGTGAGAAGGGCAAAGGAAATGATACATGGGTTTGCAAATATTTAAAAAATATAAATTTGAAAATTGTAACGTGCAATTATATTCACTCCCCCCCCCCCCCCCCCGAGTCTAAACTTTGTACGACCACCCTTCACTGCAATTACTTTTGCAAGTTTTGGGGGGTCTCGACCATCAGATGCCAGATGCAGAAGTGTGATCAATCAGTCCATAGAACACGTTTATACTGCTCCAGAGTACAGTGGTGACGGCTTTACACCACTCAATCTGACACATTGTGCTTGGTGATGTACGGTTGCATGCAGCTGCCCAGCAGGAGGCCGCAGGCTACAGTATATACTGGGAGTGAGGGGCCAATGTTATATACAAGCGGCCAGATGTTATACACTGGGGGGGGGCGAGGGGCCGGATGTTATACACCAGGGAGTGAGGAGCAATATTTTATTTACTGGGGGCAACTGGCCGGATGTTATACACCAGGGAGTGAGGAGCAATATTTTATTTACTGGGGGCAACTGGCCGGATGTTATACACCAGGGGGTGAGGGGCTGTTTTCATATACTAATGATGGATCTATTGATTGTGATCTGGTGATTTATTTCTATACTATGATAGTTATGATGCTGTATTCATGTACTGTTGATGGTTATGGTGCTGTATATCCTGTGTTGATGGTAGTTCAGATGCAGTACAGTATGCATGTTCAGATGGCGATTTGGGTACTGTAATCATACTCTGATGTTAAGTCTGGTGCTATATTCATGTACTGTTGGTGGTCCTGGTGCTGTGTTCATGTACTGATGGTAGTTCTGGTGATGTATTCTTGTACTGATGGTGGTTTTGGTTCTATATTCATGCACTGATGGTGATTCTGCTCCTGTATTTATGTACTGATAATAGTTCTGGAGCTTTATTCATGTACTGATGGAGATTATGATGCTGTATTCATGTACTGATAGTGGATCTGATCCTGTAGTAATGTTGATATAGTAAGCCTTACTTTGTCAGACTTGACCATAATAGGGTCAGTGTGTTGTCCATGGATGTTACAAAGAGAGAAAATACAGCTGTCTGAACAAGGCCATATATGTCAGCCAAGTTCACCTGGCAGCTATCTCTCCAGACTGTCCCATAAACAGAAGTGCTGGCTCTGCTGAGTGCTCCTGTGTCCTGTTCGAGCCATCTCTGGCATGGCTTATTTATTAGAGAGCAAAAAGGAATGTAACCCCTTTCCGACATTGGGCACAAATTAACGCCGATGTCAGACTCCCCTCCCTTTGATGTGGGCTCCGGCGGTGAGCCCACATCTTTCCCGACACATGTCAGCTGCTTTGAACAGCTGACATGTGCCTGGACCAGCTGTGGGTGGAATCGCGATTCACCCGCGGCTATTAACCCGTTAAATGCCAGTCAAACTCTGACAGCGACATTTAACGTGAAGTTTCGGCAATTGCGACAAATCCGCCCATCTGTGAACCCCGTCATGTGATCGTGGGTCACCGATAGGGTTGGCATGACAACAAGAAGTCTCCTGGAGACCTCTATGGTTGTCAGTGCCGGATTGCTATGAGCGCTGCCCGATGGTCGGCGCTCATAGCAAGTCAGCAATTCTGCTACATACAGGCGATCTGATTATCGCCTCTATGTAGCAGAGCCGATCCGGTTATGGCAGCTTCTAGCCTCCCATGGAGACTATTGAAGCATGCCAAAAGTAAAAACAAAAAATGTTTTTAAAAACATAAACAAAATAAGAAAATATAAAAGTTTAAATCACCCCCCTTTCGCCCCATTCAAAATAAAACAATTAAAAAAACATCAAACATACACATATTTGTTATCGCCATGTTCAGAATCTCCCGATTTATCAACATAAGAAAGGATTAACCTGATCGCTAAACAGTGTAATGGGGAAAAAAAAAAGTCAAAACACCAGAATTACGTTTTTCTGGTCGCCGCGACATTGCATTAAAAAATTTGCACACAAATGGTATCATTTAAAACGTCAGCTCGGCGCACAAAAAATAATCCCTCACTTAACCCGAGATCACGAAAAATGGAGACGCTACAGGTATCAGAAAATGGCACAATTTTTTTTTTTTAACAAAATTTGGAATTTTTTTTCACCACTTAGATAAAAGAGAACCCAGGTATGTTTGGTGTCTATGAACTCGTAATGACCTGGAGAATCATAATGGCAGGTCAGATTTAGCATTTAGTGAACCTAGAAAAAAAAAAGCTAAACAAAAAAAAACAAGTGTGGGACTGCACTTTTTTTTTTGCAATTTCACCGCACCTGGATTTTTTTTGCCGTTTTCGAGTACACGACATGGTAAAACCAATGGTGTCGTTCAAAAGTGCAACTCGTCACGCAAAAAAATCAAGCCCTCACATGGCCATATTGATGGAAAAATAAAAAAGTTATGCCTCAGGGAAGAAGGGGAGGGAAAAATGAAAATGCAAAACCAAAATTTAAGGAGTTAAGTTCTAAATCAGACATGCCAGATCTTTATCTTCCCCGGATAATTATCTGCCAGGAGCTCCCATACACATTAGTCTGTTGTCCAAAGCCATCAATATCGACCAGTTTGGCCGAATTTATGTATAGGAGACTTAAGTACTAGCTAAATGATGCGATGACTTTTAATTAAACTTACCCATAGGGGGCATGACCACTTAATGCGCCTAGGGCAGCGTGAATGACAAGTCCAGCCCTGCATATAGTCTATATTACATACATACATACATTGTATGCATTCCATAGAAGCAGGTGAAGAACCGTTGGGGCAGTTTTATCATTATTGCCATAAGTTTTAAGAAAAAACAAATATACAGTGCCTTGCAAAAGTATTCGGCCCCCTGGAACTTTTCAACCTTTTCCCACGTTTCATGCTTCAAACATAAAGATACCAAATGTAAATTTTTGGTGAAGAATCAACAACAAGTGGGACGCAATTGTGAAGTTGAACGAAATTTATTGGTTATTTTAAATTTTTGTGGAAATACAAAAACTGAAAAGTGGGGCGTGCAATATTATTCGGCCCCTTTACTTTCAGTGCAGCAAACTCACTCCAGAAGTTCATTGTGGATCTCTGAATGATCCAATGTTGTCCTAAATGACTAATGATGATAAATATAATCCACCTGCGTGTAATCAAGTCTCCGTATAAATGCACCTGCTCTGTGATAGTCTCAGGGTACTGTTTGATGCACAGAGAGCATCATGAAGACCAAGGAACACAACAGGCAGGTCCGTGATACTGTTGTGGAGAAGTTTAAAGCTGGATTTGGATACAAAATGATTTCCAAAACTTTAGACATCTAAAGGAGCACTGTGCAAGCGATCATATTGGAATGGAAGGAGTATCATACCACTGCAAATCTACCAAGACCCAGCCGGCCCTCTAAACTTTCATCTCAAACAAGGAGAAGACTGATCAGAGATGCAGCCAAGAGGCCCATGATCACTCTGCATGAACTGCAGAGATCTACAGCTGAGGTGGGACAGTCTGTCCATAGGACAACAATCAGTCGTACACTGCACAAATCTGGCCTTTATGGAAGAATGGCAAGAAGAAAGCCATTTCTCAAAGATATCCATAAAAAGTGTTGCTTAAAGTTTGCAACAAGCCACCTGGGAGACACACCAAACATGTGGAAGAAGGTGCTCTGGTCAGATGAAACCAAAATCGAACTTTTAGACAACAATGCCAAACGATAAGTTTGGCGTAGAGGCAACACAGCTCATCGCCCTGAACACACCATCCCCACTGTCAAACATGGTGGTGGCAGCATCATGGTTTGGGCCTGCTTTTCTTCAGCAGGGACAGGGAAGATGGTTAAAATTGATGGGAAGATGGATGGAGTCAAATACAGGACCATTCTTGAAGAAAACCTGCTGGAGTCTGCAGAAGACCTGAGACTTGGACGGAGATTTGTCTTCCAACAAGACATTGATCCCAAACATAAAGCAAAATCTACAATGGAATGTTTCACAAATAAACGTATCCAGGTGTTAGAATGGCCAAGTCACAGTCCAGACCTGAATCCAATCGAGAATCTGTGGAAAGAGCTGAAAACTGCTGTTCACAAACGATCTCCATCCAACCTCACTGAGCTCGAGCTGTTTGCCAAGGAAGAATGGGCGAGAATTTCAGTCTCTTGATGTACAAAACTGATAGAGACATACCCCAAGCGACTGCAACTGTAATCGCAGCAAAAGGTGTCGCAACAAAGTATTAAGTTAAAGGGGCCGAATAATATTGCACGCCCCACTTTTCAGTTTTTGAATTTCCACAAAAATTTAAAATAACCAATAAATTTCGATCAACTTCACAATTGTGTCCCACTTGTTGTTGATTCTTCACCGAAAATTTACATTTGGTATCTTTTATGTTTGAAGCATGATATCTGGGAAAAGGTTGAAAAGTTCCAGGGGGTTGAATACTTTCGCAAGTTACCGTGTATATATATAAAAATAAAAACTATTTCTAATGGTGCTGGGTATATTAGACACATTTCCTTACTCCAAATTCTGTCTGCACCTACATCAATTGCATGAGTTATTTTATGACGGATATAAGTAACACTTCTCTCTCTTTATACTTTTCAGAACTGTTGAGGTGTAAACCACAAAGTCCTGTGACCCCTGCAGAGCGAATACCGTATTTACCGCGGGCAACGTCCAAAGAGCTTGTATGGCAGAAGCGCAATCTCCTGGAAGAGGGACGAATCTGTAAGAGAAAGATCAGATTAACACTTACACCAAGAGAACACATAGAATTCTGCCAGGACCCGTATACTCCTCCATAGTATCATTGGGTCCTCGGGAAATTTAGCAAATGTTCTTCACCTTTCTTATATATTTTAAGAGAACTTAATAAACGATCGCACCAGTGCCGAATCTGGTGCATAATAATAATTTTATTTCTGTAGCACCAAACATTTTCCGCACTTTACAATTCACAGGGGAGATGTACAGACAATAAAGACAGAGTAACTTATAATTCAACAAATTCCAAGAGGAGCGAGGGTCCTGAGCACAAGAGCTGACAATCTGTGAGGAAATAGGGGGGAGACAAAAGGTAAAACTAATGGGGGCTTTACACATAGCGATATCGCTAAAGCGTCACCGATTTTGTGACGCAGCAGCTTTATCGCTTGCAATATCGCTACATGTGATACTTACCTCCGACCGGCTCCCCCGCCGGCTATCGCTGATCGCGTGAGATCGGCCGGGTCCATTGCTCGTCGTCGGCTTCCTGCTGGCGCCGATGAGCGAGCTATGGACACGGGCGGAAGACAGCGGTCATCGCTTCATCTGACAGGTAAGTACGACCGCCGAGCATCGCTACATCGCTGGTGAGATCTGCCTGTGTGGCAGCTCTCTAGCGACCATTTAGCGATGCACCAGTGATCCTGACCGGGTCATATCGCGGTCGGGATCGCTGGTGCATCGCTAAATGTAAAGGGGCCTTAAAAGTGCAGGGGTATTCAAATAAAGCTGCACAACCAGTCATCAACCAGTATTTGTACACATACAGATACAAAGGGCTACTGAGTGTGTGGAGGGCGTGGAAATAAATGAGCAGATTCTTAGAAAAAGTTAGAAAGGGAAAAGAGGGTATAATTGTATTAATAAGGTGAGGCGATATGTCTGTGGATACTGGAAATTAACTGGATTTTCCGGAGTAGTTCATTCCAGAAAACTCGTGCAGCATGAGAGAAGTTTTGGAAGCAAAAGTGTGGGGGGAGGAGTCAAATTATTGAGAATGTTTGTCTTGGGTCATTAGGAGAACGGAGAGCAAAGGTTGAGTAAAAAAAGAGCTTTGTGTGTGCATTCTGCACAGGATTGGCAACCAGTGCAATGACTGGCACAGGGTGGAGGCATTGGTGTAGCTGCTGGATAGAAATATGATCCTGGCTGCAGCATTCAGGATGGATTGGAGAGGGGAAAAGTTTAGCAAGAGGAGACTGATTAGTAGAGAGTTACAGTAGCCCAGAGAAGAAAGAATAAGAGCGACAGTAAGTTTTTGAAGAGCACAAGTTAAGAAAAGGGCAAATTGTCAAGATATTTTTGAGGTGCAGGTGACATGGGCGAGTGATTGGATGTGGGGGTGAAGGAAAGATCGAGATAAATATAACCTCAAGACAACAAGCGTGCTCCTGGGTAGTAATGGTAGAATCACACATGGAAATGGCAATGTCGGGCATAGGTCGGTTAGTAGAGGGAGGAAACACAAGGAGTTCAGTCCACGCCAAGGATTCAGGACATCTTCAGAGGTCAGCGGTGACAGAAACCAGTCAGGTATGTGCAGGTATGTGACTACAGCCCCGGCCTCCTGTGGTGTTTCCTCAAATAAAACATCACAGAAAGTGAAGAAAGAAAACACCTTTAGCTCTATAGAGAGAATCGCAAGATATTTTATAATAAAGTAAAATTACATAAAGCTTAGGGTGTAAAAATATATATGAAAGGTATCGGGCCAGCTTTACCTACAGCTCCCGGGTATTCTGCTTACAATTTCATTCTGCTGTCACACTGCGATTAGTTCTTATAGCAAATATAAGTCTCTGTTACCGCAGCGCAATGGTTAACATTGAGTAAGAAATGATGACAGCTATGATGGATCCGATTCCCAGCAGATCCTGACCTCTCCCTGTGATTTATGATGGGTTCTGTCAGGTTTCCGCTTATGTTTAATGGTAGCGATAGAGCTGCACGCTGCAATATCCTTGCGGTCAAAAATGCTGGAATCCTTGATGGAAGCCCAACTGGAAAACTAAGACTAATGAAACTGGGTCAGGGTAACTGGAGAACGTTCAAAAGTTTTAGTAAAAGCTTGTTTTTAGGGTTCAGCATGGGTAAGAAAAAAAATACCCAAAAATATTACCCAAACTGATCCCTAGGAGATCCCGTTTTGACACCGCCTGGTCCCCTGACAGGCTCCACTACTTGCTGAAGCAAAGATGTCCCAATAACTGGTTGCAGCGGTAACCAGTGATTGACTGCAGCGGTCACATGTCAGAACGTCATAAGAGCAGCAAATAGAAGTGATAGAAGTGATTGGAGGGGCACTGAGCAGGGACAGAACTGATCAGAGATGAGAGTATTTTTAGGAGAGCACTAATGTGAAGTAGATGTTAGGGAGGTCAGGCCTGGATCTGACCGAGAGAAGTGTCATGGAGACCAGACGAAGGTCATAGACAACAGGGTCCCCAGCAGCGCAGAGAATTTCAGAGCATGCCTCCTGGGCCCACTGTAGCTTACAGTTTTGGGAATTGTCCCTGGTTGACCTTAGCAAACGTCCAGTCTGTGATGGCCAATATTCCTGTGTGTGCAGAAAATGATTGAGTAAATGATCAGCGGGAAGTGGCAGATACCAAATAATCCTTTTCCTCAGGTCCCAGGTGAGAGCCAGGAGCAGAGATTAGCTAAGAGAATACATTTCCATTTTTCCCTCCGGTTAAGAAGATGATCCCAGAAGAAATCGGTTTACAAACCGGAAACTGCTGCAAACGCTGCTCTAAAAAGCTGCATTATCATACATCTCATAATGTAATATTTTGCAAAAGGGGCACAAAACCAACATTAAGTTGGCTCCACTTCCCGGTTGCATAAAGACAGCCACCAATTATGCCCATTTAGGGGGGCTCTGGACCCCCGCTCAAGGGCAGATCCAGGTGCTGCTTTGCTCCCGATCCGGCCAACCCCGAGCGTCTGTACGTGACGTGGTCAGCCATTCTTGTGATTGATAACGAGGTGGACGAGCACGCGCCATAACACTTCACTACAAGATGCCACTAGTGGAAAGATTCAGTTTCCGATGGAGGGAGGACATGATGTTAGAGATGGCGGAAAGACAATCACTGGTATCTGTAATAATTCAGGAGTAGAGGTTCTTTTTAAGAGTTGTTTTCTTTTCTTACTTGGTGCTTTTCCATTTTTTTGACTGCTGGCGTTTTTTTTTAAGTAACGTGGGTTTCGGAGAAAAATTCCCCCGGAGAAAAACAAAACATTGTGTGCACATATTCCTACACAACAAAAGAAAATAAATGCAAAAAAGCGGGCAAGGCTTAACAAGATGGGAAGGATTACCCACCACCGACCGACAGTTCTTAATCTTAAAGGGGTCCTGAAATCTAGGACTGGGTGTGATTGATGGTAGCTGTAAATCTTTAAATTTATAGCATATCAATGCCATAAAAAAAACAAAAATGTGCATATACCCCTTGAACATGACTTCCTACATGGAGCTGAGCGTCTGTTACAGTGTATCAGTGCAGGCAAAGCGATGTGAGCTAATCACAGTAACAATGCACATTTCTCTGCTGTCCCGGACCCCGGACTTGTAGCCCTCACCGCCTGTGATACATTATATACACCGGTCACTTATATAGTCTCCACATCGGACCACCACACTGGATTTATACTGGGATCTGCGTCACTCCGATGGTCGGGCAGCTCTCCATTCCAAGGCTGTGTGATGCACTTGTCACTGCAGCCATGATGTCATAATACTGTAGAATATTAAACCTCTTAAAGGGAAACGGTCAATTTTGAGTTTGCGTTGTAAATGTTTGTGCTGCTCGTGTACAGTTTCTCCATCATATCAGACAGAGGCCGTTCTCTGCAGGACAATGCGCTCGCGTTTAGACCCATTACATGTAAAATTTGGCGTAAATATATGTGCTGCGTATGCGCTATAGTGGCCATTCTTGGGTACTGCAGCTCAGCTACTAATGAAGTGAGCTGCAGTACCAGACAACGTCCACTATGCGGTGTATGGAGCTGTGCTCTTCTGGCTCTGAGTTCTGTGTACCCTTTCAGGCCAGGTATTCAGCTGATCATCGGGGGGGTGTCGGGTATTGGACCCCCAGGAATCTGATATGGATTATCAATTCTTATATCTCAGTTCTGAACAACCACTTTAAGCACTGTATGGTGCAGCAACATAGGTACAGTATACTATAATAATGGCGGGGGCACTGTACGGCACAGTGACGTGTTATTTGGCACCATCCTATATGTATAGAGATGACGGCACAGGGCGCCAACCAGCGGACGGGGTATAAATTAGAATTAACCCCTTCACATGTGCATATAAGGAGAAAGTAGTACAGTTTATCAGACAAGTCATCGCTTTACCCCGTCACCAGGACACGTACATTTCCCCTTTATTGGCGTTGACATCAGCGGAGGTCGTGCTGCCATCTTGATAAAATCCGACTCCATAATCTGTAATGAAGAACATGGCTGTTAGTACTGGGATTACATCGTATCCATCAGAGTCATCACATGTATGCGAATGGGGTGAGAAGATCGGGGGCAGACGTCAATCAGGGGGTCCGGCAGTGCCCTCTCTTCTATATATACCTGGGCGTAATCGGGTTGCGAGTATTAACCCCGTCTTGGCTTCTACCTGTTCCAATGTCTGAAGGTCACAACGTTCGTCTTCTCTCTTGTATCCGGAGCCACTTATACACATTCCTGTCCTATCTCAAGAACTTTCCATGTGCCGGGGATACGTGACGGAGGAGCCGAAGATTGCGAAATTGAGGAACACCGGCTTTATATAACGCGCCCGTGACTGCAGGGGTAGAGATGGAGATTTTGGTCCTGGAGACTTCTGGCTATCACTGAAATATCAAGTATTTGGCACAGGCTGCAACATGGGTAATCTAAGACTGGCAGACTATAACATGGGTCATCCACTTGCTGGCACAGACTATAACATGGGGCATCCATTGTTGGCACAGACTATAACATGGGTCATCCACTTGCTGGCACAGACTATAACATGGGGCATCCATTGTTGGCACAGACTATAACATGGGGCATCCATTGCTGGAAATGGCTGTAACATGGGGCATCCATTGTTGGCACAGACTATAACATGGGGCATCCATTGTTGGCACAGACTATAACATGGGGCATCCATTGCTGGCACAGACTATAACATGGGGCATCCATTGCTGGCACAGACTATAACATGGGGCATCCACTGCTGGCACAGACTAAAACATGGGGCATCCATTGCTGGCACAGACTATAACATGGGGCATCCATTGCTGGCAAAGACTATAACATGGGGCATCCATTGCTGGCACAGACTATAACATGGGGCATCCATTGCTGGCACAGACTATAACATGGGGCATCCACTGCTGGCACAGACTAAAACATGGGGCATCCATTGCTGGCACAGACTATAACATAGGGCATCCATTGCTGGCACAGGCTATAACATGGGGCATCCATTGCTGGCACAGACTATAACATGGGGCATCCACTGCTGGCACAGACTATAACATGGGGCATCCATTGCTGGCACAGACTATAACATGGGGCATCCACTGCTGGCACAGACTAAAACATGGGGCATCCATTGCTGGCACAGACTATAACATGGGGCATCCACTGCTGGCACAGACTATAACATGGGACATCCATTGCTGGCACAGACTATAACATGGGGCATCCATTGCTGGCACAGACTATAACATAGGGCATCCATTGCTGGCACAGGCTATAACATGGGGCATCCATTGCTGGCACAGACTATAACATGGGGCATCCACTGCTGGCACAGACTATAACATGGGGCATCCATTGCTGGCACAGACTATAACATGGGGCATCCACTGCTGGCACAGACTATAACATGGGGCATCCATTGCTGGCTCAGACTATAACATGGGGCATCCATTGCTGGCACAGACTATAACATGGGGCATCCATTGCTGGCACAGACTATAACATGGGGCATCCATTGCTGGCACAGACTATAACATGGGGCATCCATTGCTGGCAAAGACTATAACATGGGGCATCCATTGCTGGCACAGACTATAACATGGGGCATCTTTTGCTGGCACAGACTATAACATGGGGCATCCATTGATGGCACAGACTATAACATGGGGCATCCATTTCTGGCACAGACTATAACATGGGGCATCCATTGCTGGCACAGGCTATAACATGGGGCATCCATTTCTGGCACAGACTATAACATGGGGCATCCATTGCTGGCACAGGCTATAACATGGGGCATCCATTACTGGAACAGACTATAACATGGGACATCCATTGCTGGCACAGACGTTAAAATGGGGCATACATTTCTAGCACAGACGTTAACATGGGGCATCCATTTCTGGCACAGACTATAACATGGGGCATCCATTGCTGGCACAGACTATAACATGGGGCATCCATTTCTGGCACAGAATATAACATGGGGCATCCATTGCTGGCACAGGCTATAACATGGGGCATCCATTTCTGGCACAGACTATAACATGGGGCATCCATTGCTGGCACAGGCTATAACATGGGGCATCCATTGCTGGCACAGGCTATAACATGGGGCATCCATTACTGGAACAGACTATAACATGGGACATCCATTGCTGGCACAGACGTTAAAATGGGGCATACATTTCTAGCACAGACGTTAACATGGGGCATCCATTTCTGGCACAGACTATAACATGGGGCATCCATTGCTGGCACAGACTATAACATGGGGCATCCATTGCTGGCACAGACTATAACATGGGGCATCCACTGCTGGCACAGGCTATAACATGGGGCATCCACTGCTGGCACAGACTAAAACATGGGGCATCCATTGCTGGCACAGACTATAACATAGGGCATCCATTGCTGGCAAAGACTATAACATGGGGCATCCATTGCTGGCACAGACTATAACATGGGGCATCCTTTGCTGGCACAGACTATAACATGGGGCATCCATTGATGGCACAGACTATAACATGGGGCATCCATTTCTGGCACAGACTATAACATGGGGCATCCATTGCTGGCACAGACGTTAACATGGGGCATCCATTTCTGGCACAGACTATAACATGTGGCATCCCTTGCTGGCACAGACTTTAACATGGGGCATCCATTTCTGGCACAGACTATAACATGGGGCATCCACTGCTGGCACAGACTATAACATGGGACATCCACTGCTGGCAAAGACTATAACATGGGGCATCCATTGCTGGCAAAGACTATAACATGGGGCATCCACTGCTGGCAAAGACTATAACATGGGGCATCCATTGCTGGCAAAGACTATAACATGGGGCATCCATTGCTGGCGCAGGCTGTAACATGGGGGATGCATTGCTGGCACAGGCTATAACATGGGGCATCCACTGCTGGCACAGGCTATAACATGGGGCATCCATTGCTGGCACAGACTATAACATGGGGCATCCACTGCTGGCACAGACTATAACATGGGGCATCCACTGCTGGCACAGGCTACAACATGGGGCATCCATTGCTGGCACAGGCTATAACATGGGGCATCCACTGCTGGCACAGGCTATAACATGGGGCATCCATTGCTGGCACAGACTATAACATGGGGCATCCATTGCTGGCACAGACTATAACATGGGGCATCCATTGCTGGCACAGACTATAACATGGAGCATCCACTGCTGGCAAAGACTATAACATGGGGCATCTATTGCTGGCACAGACTATAACATGGGGCATCCATTGCTGGCACAGACTATAACATGGGGCATCCATTGTTGGCACAGTCTATAACATGGGGCATCCATTGTTGGCACAAGTTGTAACATGAGGCATCCATTGCTGGCTCAGACTATAACATGGGGCATCCATTGCTGGAACAGGCTGTAACATGGGGCATCCATTGCTGGCACAGACAATAACATGGGGCATCCATTGCTGGAACAGGCTATAACATGGGGCGTCCATTGCTAAAACAGACTATAACATGGGGCATTAATTGCTGGCTCAGACTATAACATGGGGCATCCATTGCTGGAACAGGCTGTAACATGGGGCATCCATTGCTGGAACAGACAATAACATGGGGCATCCATTGCTGGCTCAGACTATAACATGGGGCATCCACTGCTGGCACAGGCTATAACATGGGGCATCCATTGCTGGCACAGACAATAACATGGGGCATCCATTGCTGGCTCAGACTATAACATGGGGCATCCATTGCTGGAACAGGCTGTAACATGGGGCATCCATTGCTGGCACAGACTATAACATGGGGCATACATTGCTGGCACAGACTATAACATGTGGCATCCATTGTTGGCACAGACTATAACATGGGGCATCCATTGCTGGAACAGGCTTTAACATGGGGCATCCACTGCTGGCACAGACTATAACATGGGGCATCCATTGAAGGCACAGACTAGAACATGGGGCATCCATTGTTGGCACAAGTTGTAACATGGGGCATCCATTGCTGGCACAGACTATAACATGGGGCATTAATTGCTGGCTCAGACTATAACATGGGGTACCCATTGCTGGCACAGACTATAACATGGGGCATTAACTGCTGGCACAGGCTATAACATGGGGCATCCATTGCTGGCACAGACTATAACATGGGGTACCCATTGCTGGCACAGACTATAACATGGGGCATCCATTGCTGGCACAGACTATAACATGGGGCATCCACTGCTGGCACAGACTAAAACATGGGGCATCCATTGCTGGCACAGACTATAACATAGGGCATCCATTGCTGGCAAAGACTATAACATGGGGCATCCATTGCTGGCACAAGTTGTAACATGTGGCATCCATTGCTGGCACAGACTATAACATGGGGCATTAATTGCCAGCGCAGGCTATAACATGGGGCATCCATTGAAGGCACAAGTTGTAACATGTGGCATCCATTGCTGGCACAGACTATAACATGGGGCATCCATTGCTGGCACAGACTATAACATGGGGCATTAATTGCTGTCACAGACTATAACATGGGGCATCCATTGCTGGCACAGACTATAACATGGGGCATCCATTGCTGGCACAGGCTATAACATGGGGCATCCACTGCTGGCACAGACTATAACATGGGGCATCCATTGCTGGCACAGGCTATAACATGGGGCATCCATTGCTGGCACAGACTATAACATGGGGCATTAATTGCTGGCACAGGCTATAACATGGGGCATCCATTGCTGGCACAGACTATAATATGGGGCATCCATTGCTGGCACAGACTATAACATGGGGCATCAATTGCTGGCACAGGCTATAACATGGGGCATCCATTGCTGGCACAGACTATAACATGGGGCATCAATTGCTGGCACAGGCTATAACATGGGGCATCCATTGCTGGCACAGGCTGTAATATGTGGCATCCATTGCTGGCACAGACTATAACATTGGGCATCCATTGCTGGCACATGCTATAACATGGGGCATCCATTGCTGGCACAGGCTATAACATGGGGCATCCATTGCTGGCACATGCTATAACATGGGGCATCCATTGCTGGCACAGGCTATAACATGGGGCATCCATTGCTGGCACAGACTATAACATGGGGCATTAATTGCTGGCACAGGCTATAACATGGGGCATCCATTGCTGGCACAGACTATAACATGGGGCATTAATTGCTGGCACCGGCTATAACATGGGGCATCCATTGCTGGCACAGACTATAACATGGGGCATCCATTGCCGGCACAGACTATAACATGGGGCATTAATTGCTGGCACATGCTATAATATTGGGCATCCATTGCTGGCACATGCTATAACATGGGGCATCCATTGCTGGCACAGGCTATAACATGGGGCATCCATTGCTGGCACAGATTATAACATGGGGCATTAATTGCTGGCACAGGCTATAACATGGGGCATCCATTGCTGGCACAGACTATAACATGGGGCATCCATTGCCGGCACAGACTATAACATGGGGCATTAATTGCTGGCACATGCTATAATATTGGGCATCCATTGCTGGCACATGCTATAACATGGGGCATTAATTGCTGGCACAGGCTATAACATGGGGCATCCATTGCTGGCACAGATTATAACATGGGGCATTAATTGCTGGCACAGGCTATAACATGGGCCATCCATTGCTGGCACAGGCTATAACATGGGGCATCCATTGCTGGCACAGACTATAACATGGGGCATCCATTGCCGGCACAGACTATAACATGGGGTACCCATTGCTGGCACAGACTATAACATGGGGCATCCATTGCTGGCACAGACTATAACATGGGGCATCCACTGCTGGCACAGACTAAAACATGGGGCATCCATTGCTGGCACAGACTATAACATAGGGCATCCATTGCTGGCAAAGACTATAACATGGGGCATCCATTGCTGGCACAAGTTGTAACATGTGGCATCCATTGCTGGCACAGACTATAACATGGGGCATTAATTGCCAGCGCAGGCTATAACATGGGGCATCCATTGAAGGCACAAGTTGTAACATGTGGCATCCATTGCTGGCACAGACTATAACATGGGGCATCCATTGCTGGCACAGACTATAACATGGGGCATTAATTGCTGTCACAGACTATAACATGGGGCATCCATTGCTGGCACAGACTATAACATGGGGCATCCATTGCTGGCACAGGCTATAACATGGGGCATCCACTGCTGGCACAGACTATAACATGGGGCATCCATTGCTGGCACAGGCTATAACATGGGGCATCCATTGCTGGCACAGACTATAACATGGGGCATTAATTGCTGGCACAGGCTATAACATGGGGCATCCATTGCTGGCACAGACTATAATATGGGGCATCCATTGCTGGCACAGACTATAACATGGGGCATCAATTGCTGGCACAGGCTATAACATGGGGCATCCATTGCTGGCACAGACTATAACATGGGGCATCAATTGCTGGCACAGGCTATAACATGGGGCATCCATTGCTGGCACAGGCTGTAATATGTGGCATCCATTGCTGGCACAGACTATAACATTGGGCATCCATTGCTGGCACATGCTATAACATGGGGCATCCATTGCTGGCACAGGCTATAACATGGGGCATCCATTGCTGGCACATGCTATAACATGGGGCATCCATTGCTGGCACAGGCTATAACATGGGGCATCCATTGCTGGCACAGACTATAACATGGGGCATTAATTGCTGGCACAGGCTATAACATGGGGCATCCATTGCTGGCACAGACTATAACATGGGGCATTAATTGCTGGCACAGGCTATAACATGGGGCATCCATTGCTGGCACAGACTATAACATGGGGCATCCATTGCTGGCACAGACTATAACATGGGGCATCCATTGCCGGCACAGACTATAACATGGGGCATTAATTGCTGGCACATGCTATAATATTGGGCATCCATTGCTGGCACATGCTATAACATGGGGCATCCATTGCTGGCACAGGCTATAACATGGGGCATCCATTGCTGGCACAGATTATAACATGGGGCATTAATTGCTGGCACAGGCTATAACATGGGGCATCCATTGCTGGCACAGACTATAACATGGGGCATCCATTGCCGGCACAGACTATAACATGGGGCATTAATTGCTGGCACATGCTATAATATTGGGCATCCATTGCTGGCACATGCTATAACATGGGGCATTAATTGCTGGCACAGGCTATAACATGGGGCATCCATTGCTGGCACAGATTATAACATGGGGCATTAATTGCTGGCACAGGCTATAACATGGGCCATCCATTGCTGGCACAGGCTATAACATGGGGCATCCATTGCTGGCACAGACTATAACATGGGGCATCCATTGCCGGCACAGACTATAACATGGGGCATTAATTGCTGGCACATGCTATAATATTGGGCATCCATTGCTGGCACATGCTATAACATGGGGCATTAATTGCTGGCACAGGCTATAACATGGGGCATCCATTGCTGGCACAGATTATAACATGGGGCATTAATTGCTGGCACAGGCTATAACATGGGCCATCCATTGCTGGCACAGACTATAACATGGGGCATTAATTGCTGGAACTGGCTGTAACATGGGGCATCCATTGCTGGCTCAGACTATAACATGGGGCATCCATTGCTGGCACAGACTATAACATGGGGCATTAATTGCTGGCACAGGCTGTAACATGGGGCATCCATTGCTGGCACAGACTATAACATGGGGCATTAATTGCTGGAACTGGCTGTAACATGGGGCATCCATTGCTGGCTCAGACTATAACATGGGGCATCCATTGCTGGCTCAGACTATAACATGGGGCATCCATTGCTGGCACAGACTATAACATGGGGCATCCATTGCTGGCACAGACTATAACATGGGGCATTAATTGCTGGAACTGGCTGTAACATGGGGCATCCATTGCTGGCACAGACTATAACATGGGGCATCCATTGCTGGCTCAGACTATAACATGGGGCATCCATTGCTGGCACAGGCTATAACATGGGGCATCCATTGCTGGCTCAGACTATAACATGGGGCATCCATTGCTGGCACAGACTATAACATGGGGCATCCATTGCTGGCACAGACTATAACATGGGGCATCCATTGCTGGCACAGACTATAACATGGGGCATCCATTGCTGGCTCAGACTATAACATGGGGCATCCATTGCTGGCACAGACTATAACATGGGGCATCCATTGCTGGCTCAGACTATAACATGGGGCATCCATTGCTGGCACAGACTATAACATGGGGCATCCATTGCTGGCACAGACTATAACATGGGGCATCCATTGCTGGCACAGACTATAACATGGGGCATCCATTGCTGGCACAGACTATAACATGGGGCATTAATTGCTGGAACTGGCTGTAACATGGGGCATCCATTGCTGGCACAGACTATAACATTGGGCATCCATTGCTGGCACAGACTATAACATGGGGCATCCATTGCTGGCACAGACTATAACATGGGGCATTAATTGCTGGAACTGGCTGTAACATGGGGCATCCATTGCTGGCACAGACTATAACATGGGGCATCCATTGCTGGCTCAGACTATAACATGGGGCATCCATTGCTGGCACAGACTATAACATGGGGCATCCATTGCTGGCTCAGACTATAACATGAGGCATCCATTGCTGGCACAGACTATAACATGGGGCATCCATTGCTGGCACAGACTATAACATGGGGCATCCATTGCTGGCTCAGACTATAACATGGGGCAT
Source organism: Dendrobates tinctorius (assembly GCF_039654945.1). Classification (NCBI taxonomy): domain Eukaryota; kingdom Metazoa; phylum Chordata; class Amphibia; order Anura; family Dendrobatidae; genus Dendrobates; species Dendrobates tinctorius. The sequence continues at coordinate 35,461,134 of NW_027361784.1, forward strand.
CCATTGCTGGCACAGACTATAACATGGGGCATCCATTGCTGGCTCAGACTATAACATGAGGCATCCATTGCTGGCACAGACTATAACATGAGGCATCCATTGCTGGCACAGACTATAACATGAGGCATCCATTGCTGGCACAGACTATAACATGGGGCATCCACTGCTGGCACAGACTATAACATGGGGCATCCATTGCTGAAAATGGCTATAACCTGGGGCATCCATTGCTGGCACAGACTATAACATGGGGCATCCATTGCTGAAAATGGCTATAACCTGGGGCATCCATTGCTGGCACAGACTATAACATGGGGCATCCATTGCTGAAAATGGCTATAACCTGGGGCATCCATTGCTGGCACAGACTATAACATGGGGCATCCATTGCTGGAAATGGCTATAACATGGGGCATCCACTGCTGGCACAGACTGTAACATGGGGCATCTTTGGTTGGTGCAAACTGTAACAAATATCTGTGGCTGGCACAGTGTGTAATGGTGGCATTTGTGCCTTTTACTGTTATGTTACAGTGTGGTTGATGGGTGACCAATGCCAGAAACATCTGCCCACCCCTAATGCATTGGGGAAAATAAGTATGTGACACATTGCTGATTTTGCAAGTTTTTCCCACCTACAAACAATGGAGAGATCTGTTATTTTTATCATAGGTACACTTCACTGGTGAGAGACAGAATCTAAAAACAGGAACAGAAAATCACATTGTATTTGTACATACAGTGGGTAGGGAAAGTATTCCGACCCCTTTAAATTTTTCACTCTTTGTTTCATTGCAGCCATTTAGTAAATTCAGAAAAGTTCTTTTTTTTCTCATTAATGTACACTCTGCACCCCATCTTGACTGAAAAAAAACTGAAATGTAGAAATTGTTGCAAAATTATTAAAGAAAAACTGAAATCTCACATGGTCATAAGTATTCAGACCCTTTGCTCCATATTGAGTAGAAGCACACTTTTGAGCTAGTACAGCCATGAGTGTTCTTGGGAATGATGCAACAAGTTTTTCACACCTGGATTTGGGGATCCTCTGCCATTCTTCCTTGCAGATCCTCTCCAGTTCCGTCAGGTTGGATGGTGAACGTTGATGGACAACCATTTTCAGGTCTCTCTAGAGATGCTCAATTGGGTTTAGGTCAGGGCTCTGGCTGGGCCAGTGAAGAATGGTCACAGAGTTGTTCTGAAGCAATTTCTTTGTTATTTTAGCTGTGTGTTTAGGGTCATCGTCTTGTTGGAAGGTGAACCTTCAGCCATGTCTGAGGTCCAGAGCACTCTGGAAGAGGATTTCATCCAGGATCTCTCTATACTTGGCCGCATTCATGTTTCCTTCAATTGCAACCAGTCGTCCTGTCCCTGCAGCTGAATAACACCCCCCATAGCATGATGCTGCCACCACCATGTTTCACTGTTGGGATTGTACTGGGCAGGTGATGAGCAGTGCCTGGTTTTCTCCACACATACTGCTTAGAATTATCACCAAAAAGTTCTATCTTCGTCTCATCAGACCAGAGAATCTTATTTCTCATTGTCTGGGAGTCCTTCATGTGTTTTTTAGGAGAGGCTTCCGTCGGGCCACTCTGCCATAAAGGCCTGACTGGTGGAGGGTGTAAGGGGATGAGAAAAATATGTTTGCTTATCTTTATGCTGGTACTGCTACACCCTTAGGTGTATTACTAATGTTCAGTTGTGGTACTGCTACACATCTAAGTGTATTACCATTTACTGTTAAATGTATAATGTATGACATGTATATTGTTACACTGATGTGCACAAGGTTAGGGAAAGTGCAGTTGGCAGAGTTGGCCACTAGATGGGGGGCATGTTCACAGTTCCTAGATAGTGTAGATAGTACTAACATATAGTTAATTGTAGGAGGGGCTGCTGTCGGATAAGCTAGAGACAGCCTTGGGTTAGCGCAGAGGGCCAGAGGTGCCCAAAGGGTCCACATTAAGCCCAGGACGAGGCCGCAGACTTGCAACATTAAAAGTGAGAAGCCCAGCCATCCACCGCACCAGCATAGCACAACAACGGGCCAGTATGTGGCAACTCATTGCTTGGGCACATACCTTTAAGACCGGGGCGAAACAGTCAGGGGTACCCACAGAAACAGTAAGTACAGATGGAGAAAAAAGGGGCCAGTACATCAGATCAGGTCTCATCCTCAGTGGCTACTGACTCCGGAGACTAATGATCTTGTGTCTGGGGCGAAACAGACCAAGGCATGTTTAACCATAGCAGAGATGAACAAAGAGTAAACTGAGAAACCGTCAGGGACGATCCAACCCCAGGCCCGAGCAGAGTAACCGTGAAAGAGAAGGAACTTTATTATGTGAAGTCTTTTTACATGCTGTGAAGACTTTGGAAAAGCTGTGTAATGAACCAAGTAAAGATGTCTTTGTTGAAGTTATGATGGACTGTGTCTCAGTTGATGTGAATTTTCCTGGAAATGGTCTCCCATTGCATAAGGAGGACCCTGAAGAAGCTGAATCCGGAGACAGAGGTATGCTGACTGGCGAGCATGATTTTTCTGTGAGGAGAGCTCAGGACACCAGAGCCCCGGTGTCCTCGGCTACGAATACGGTCCTGGCCGACTCTTACAAGGGCTCCAGTGATAGTTAACTTTGTGGAACATTCTCCCATTTCCCTACTGCATCTTTGGAGCTCAGCCACAGTGATCTTGAGATTTCTCTTTACCTCTCTCACCAAGGCTCTTCTCCCACGATTGCTCAGTTTGGCTGGACGGCCAGGTCTAGGAAGACTTCTGGTGGTCCAAAAATTCTTCCATTTAAGGATTATGGAGGCCACTGTGTTGTAGGAACCTTCAGAACTACAGAAATTCTTTTTGTAACCTTGGCCAGATCTGTGCCTTGCCACAATTCTGTCTCTGAGCTCCTTGGCCAGTTCCTTTGACCTCATGATTCTCTTTTTGTCTGACATGCACTGTGAGCTGTGAGGTCTTATATAGACAGGTGTGCGCCTTTACAAACCAAGTCCTATCAGTTTAATTAAACACAGCTGGACTCCAATGAAAGAGTAGAACCATCTCAAGGAGGATCTCAAAGAAATGGACAGCGTGTGACTTAAATATGAGTGTCTGAGAAAAGAGTCTGAATACTTATGACCATGTGATATTTCAGGTTTTCTTTTTTAATAAATTTGCAAAAAATTTCTACATTTTTTTTTTCAGTCAAGATGGGGCGCAGAGTGTACATTAATGAGAAAAAAAGAACTTTTTTTAATTTACCAAATGGCTGCAATGAAACAAAGAGTGAAAAATTTAAAGGGGTCTGAATACTTTCCACACCCACTGTAATTAATTTGCCTTTTATTGCATGAAATAAGTATTTGATCACTGAACAACCAGGAAGAATTCTGTCTCTCACAGAGCTGTTAGTTTTTCTTTAAGAAGTCCTCCTACTCAGTCTATAAAAGACATCTGTCCACACACTCAATCACACCCCAACCTCTCCACCATGGCCAAGATCAAAGAGCTGTCTAAGGACAAAATTGTAGACCTGCACAAGGCTGGGATGGGCCACAAGACAATAGGCAAGAGGTTTGGTGAGAGGGCAACAACTGTTGGCACAATTATTAGAAAATTAGAAAATGGAAGAAACACAAGATGACTGTCAATCTTCCTCGCCCTGGGGCTCCATGCAATATCTCAAACATTACTGCAAGGTCCCCCTTCTCACACCAGCACATGTCCAGGCCCGTTTGAAGCTACCCAATGATCATTTGGATGATCCAGAGGAGGCATGGGAGAAGGTCATGTGGTCAGATGAAACCAAAATAAAACTTTTTGGTATCAACTCCACTCGCTATGTTTGGAAGAAGAAGAAGGATGAGTACAACCCCCAATAACACCGTCCCAACCGTGAAGCATGGTGGGTGAAACATAATGCTTTCGTGGTACTTTTCTGCAAAGGGGACAGGACTAAAGCACCAAATTAAAGAGAGGATGGAGGGCATCATGTATCGTGAGATTTTGGCCAACAATTTCCTTCCCTCTGTATGAGCATTGAAGATGGGTCGTAGCTGGGTCTTCCAGCATGACAAAGACCAGAAACACACAGCAAGGCCAACTAAGGAGTGGCTCCGTAAGAAGCATTTCAAAGTCCTGCAGTAGTGGCCTAGCCAGTCACCAGACCTGAACCCAATAGAAAATCTTTGGAGGGAGAAGAACTCAATGTTGCTCAGCGACAGCCCTGAAACCTGGAGATTTGTATGGAGGAGGGGGCCAAAATCCCTGCTGCAGTGTGTGCAAACCTGGTCAAGAACTACAGGAAACGTCTGACCTCTGAAATTGCAAACAAAGGTTTCTGTACCAAATTAATTATGTAGAAATTATACAATGTGATTTTCTGGATTTTATTTTTAGATTCTGTCTCTCACAGGTGAAGTGTACCTACGATAACAATTACAGACCTCTCCATTCTTTGTAGGAGGGAAAACTTATAGAATGCTCAGTGTGTCACATACTTACTTTCCCCACTGTATATAGATGAATATATCATCACGTCTGACTGTCTGATGCCTCAGTTTTTAGAAATGTTACCTAAAACGTATCCCCGGCATTAACACTCCCAGTGAGTCCCAGTACAGTGCCAGTATGTACAGAGCAGTCCCACTCCACATCCTCACTACTGTCTGGAATTCCAGCAATGTGGCCGCCCCTTTAAGAATAACAAGAGAAGTGAATGGACTCATAAAGGCAACATGGATGGCAACTAATGAAATACGGTATATAAGGAGAGAAGAGAGAGAATCTACGTCATCCATTGTTCCATCCCATGTCACATGACTTGGCGAAGAAGACACAATTCTAACACTCCGAGGGTCTGAATTATTACTGCATCTGCACTTTTTTGGGGTGGGGGGGTCCTTGTTCTTGTCTTTTTTTTACACTTGTTTTTCATTTTTGCCTTTTGTAGTCTATTTTAGGTGTTTGTCTTTATTTGTAAGAAAAAAAAAATAAAAAATTGCTAATTTTTGCGCCAATATAGAAACTCCTTCCACTGGAGTACTTTTATATAAGCCTGATACTTTATTACTTTATTTATTTATAACCTTTGGTGCAAATGTTGAGCTACTTTGTGAAAAAAATGAATATTCAAGGGAGCGGCGGGAATAAAATAAAAGCAAAAAATGATCACTTTGGATCGGTGGTCGACCTTTCTTAAAAAGAGTTTATAACAAGGAGTTTATTCCAAAATGCCACCGATCACTGCACAAATGTTTTGGAGTTTATGACGCGGTTTTGGCAGCGGGTGTTGGAGACGATAACCCTAAATTCATGCAATGGTTAATAAATGCTGCTACAAAGAACAAGGTGTTTGCTACATATCCTGCGTCCTGTTGACAAATAACGCCTGATACTTTGTATACACAATGCAGGCTGCTCGGCTGAGGCACTGGGCTTCTTGCAGAAATGTCTTTTTGCTGCACTTATCTATTATTGGAAACTTGTTTAAATAAATGAAAAAATATTATTATTATTATTATTATACAGATGTGTTATTTTCAAACACTACATAAGCAGTAAGCTCCCTCTAGTGGTGGCTGCAGGTATCCAAAAATGTTATCATTTTACTCGATGGTCTCGATCATTAAAGGGAATCTGTCCGCAGATAATTCCAGGGATGCGTCACTTCATCAGCAGTTTGCTGTATTTTCTTTATAATCAATGTTTTATCAGCAGGAGATTATCATCGCAGGACTAGATGTCAGGTGCCAGGCAGTCCAGCTAATCTGTGTAACCCCGCCCCCACCACTGATTGGCAGCTTGAGGACAGTGCACAAAGGAAGCTGTCAATCAGTGCTGTGGGCGGGGCTATACACAGCTCAGGTAGACCTACAGCAGAGGAAACAAGAATTCTATCAAAATGACAGCAAGCAGCCAAGTAAGTGACACATCGCTGGAATCAGGGCCTCTGCAACTACATCGTGATGCTCTTGGATTACATGGGGTAAACCTGCTGACAGATTGACTTTAAGTTATGTTTTGTACGTCAGTCTTAATGAAGGGTGTGCCTGCGTAAGATCGGCCAAAGTCATTAGGAGGCACATCACTACTCTGATACTTTCGACAACTGAGTTTAGGCAGTAGATCGGGAGCTCTGGATTTGAATAATGAAGATCATTGTTATGATGTTAATTAGCAAAGAAAATGTCATCTATTTATAACTAATGATTAAGGACAATTATTTTAAAGGGGTTGTCGTCTTCCAGGAAATATTGATCCCTGAGCTCAGTTTGGCATAAAGAAAAAACGCACCACACTCACAATCCCCAGGTCCAGTGCTGAGGCTCTGCCGCTGCTCCCCATGTCTGCCATTGCTGACATCAATACGACAGTGTCAGTGAGCTCTGAATGGGCAGGGTCACTGTGCTCACTGCCATGTTGGGGAGGGAGAGTGTCTTGCTCTTTTATACCCCACTGAGTCTGGAGACCAATATTTCCTGAAAGATGACAACCCCTTTAAGCCTTTTTGACTATCCCTTTAATTTGGGGAATTCACTGTAATGTTCTTGTTCTACCCAGGAAAAGGGCCAATAGGTAATGTACCATTTACCTAAAGGATCGCCCTTTCCCAAGACTTTGGTTTAGGTTCCTTAAGAAATCAGTCATACATTAGATACATAAATCCTCGGATCGTCTTTCATCGTCCGTCAGTGTCATCTGTGATTTTCTCGTCTGATAACAATAAATAAATGACAATATCTTCTCTGATTCTAGTTTGCTTCTTTAACACTACTGTTTTTCACCAGAACTTTATCAATGGTTCTTCCAGCAACAATAACTTGCTGCTCTCCCCAAAATTGGCCGATGTGGTGCCCCCGTTTCCCTTTGATATTACTACTGGACTGACCCAATCCCACTTTATCTGTTACGACTCTGTTGTCGGGTATCCCAGGACCAGGGGCTCCTTCTCTGTCCCTAATGCTAGGGGCGCCCTAGCTCGCCCTGTTCCCTGGATTACTTCTGATAGTGAAGATGCCGGGGCCACGTACCTTGCCTTAGCTCCTGAATCTGCCCTCAATCTGTACCCTTCCACCACCCAGAGAAGAGGGGGAGTGGTAGTGTACCGTAATACACCAACCAGACTAACAAGGTAATACAAGCAAGGATAAAGGAAAATAATAATAATAATAATAATAATAAATTTTATTTTTATAGCGCCGACATATTCCGCAGCACTTTACATTTCAGAGGGGATTTGTACAGACAATAGACATTACAGCATAACAATAATCACATACAGTAGATTATAACAAATACCAAGAGGAGTGAGGGCCCTGCTCGCAAGCTTACAGTCTATGAGGAAAGAGGTAGACACGAAAGGTGGGTGGTAACAGTTGCCCTGATTGTATGAACCAGCCATAATGTTAAGTGTGTAACAGTACAGACACAGAGGGCTAATGGATGCATAAAGCATGTGGGAACATGATGCTGGGAACCTGGTTATGGTAAAACTTTTGGCTCTGCCACACAGGGATAGGTTAGGTTAATGTGTTGAGGCGATAGGCCAGTCTGAATAAATGCGTTTTCAGGACACGCTTAAAATTGTGGGGATTGGGGACTAATCGTATTGACCTGGGAAGTGCATTCCAAAGAATTGGCGCGGCACGTGTAAAGTCTTGGAGACGGGAGTGGGAGGTTCTGACTATTGAGGATACTAACCTCAGGTCATCAGCAGAGTGGAGGGCGCGGGTAGGGTGGTATACTGAAACAAGGGAGGAGATGTAGGGTGGTGCTGAGCCATGGAGGGCTTTGTGGGTGAGGGTAATAAGTTTATACTGAATTCTGGAGTGGATGGGTAGCCAGTGTAATGACTGGCACAAGGTAGAGGCATCGGTGTAACGATTGGTGAGGAATATGATCCTGGCTGCAGCATTCAAGACAGATTGGAGAGGGGAGAGTTTTGTAAGAGGGAGACCGATTAGAAGAGTTACAATAGTCGAGACGAGAATGAATAAGAGAAACAGTAAGAGTTTTTGCAGAGTCAAAAGTAAGAAAAGGTCGAATTCTAGAAATGTTTTTGAGGTGCAGATGACAAGAGCGAGCCAGTGATCGAATGTGGGGGGCAAAGGAAAGCTCGGAATCAAGTATGACCCCAAGACAGCGGGCATGTTGCTGGGGAGTAATAGTGGAACCACAGACGGAAATGGCAATGTCGGGTATAGGTACATTAGTAGCGGGAGGAAACACAAGGAGTTCAGTCTTTGACAGGTTCAGTTTCAGATATAGTGAGGACATGATATTAGACACAGCGTTTAGACAATCGCCAGTGTTTTCTAGAAAGGCTGGCGTGATGTCAGGAGAAGAAGCGTATAATTGGGTGTCATCAGCATAGAGATGGTACTGGAAACCAAATCTACTGATTGTTTGACCAATGGGGGCAGTGTACAAGGAGAAGAGGAGGGGGCCTAGAACAGATCCTTGAGGAACCCCAACAGTAAGGGGAAGGTGAGAGGAGGAGGAACCGGCAAAAGAAACAGTAAAGGAGCGGTCGGAGAGATAGGAGGAGAACCAGGAGAGAACGGTGTCCTTGAGGCCAATGGAATGGAGCATAGTGAGGAGGAGCTGATGATCCACAGTGTCGAATGCTGCAGAGAGATCCAAGAGAATTAGCATGGAGTAATGACCATTTGATTTAGCTGTTAGCAGATCATTAGAGACTTTAGTGAGGGCAGTTTCAGTGGAGTGTAAAGAGCGGAAACCGGATTGGAGAGGGTCGAGAACAGAGTTTTCTGAGAGATAGCGGATAAGACGGGAGTGGACCAGGCGTTCCAGGAGTTTAGAGATGAAGGGAAGATTAGAGACAGGTCTATAGTTAGCGGCACAGTTTTGGTCGAGGGATGGTTTTTTAAGTAGTGGATGTATGATGGCATGCTTAAATGAGGAGGGAAAAATACCAGAAGAGAGAGAGAGGTTAAATATTTTAGTTAGGTGAGGGGTGACAGCAGGGGAAAGGGACTGGAGGAGATGTGACGGAAATGGGTCACTGGTGCAAGTAGTTGGGCGAGAAGATGCAAGGAGCCTGCTTACTTCTTCTTCTGTGACTGGTTCAAAATCAGAGAGTGAGTTAGATGCAGTGGGGGAGGGAGGACAGTGCATGGTATGAGGGGATTTGGAGATAATTTCCTGTCGGATCTGGTCAATTTTTTCTTTGAAGTAATTGGCCAGATCGTCAGCTCGGAGCTCCGTGGTTGGGGCCTGTACTCTTGGATTGAGTAGAGAATGAAAAGTGTCAAAGAGACGTTTCGGGTTATTGGACAGTGAGATGATGAGGGTGTTGAAATAGGTTTGTTTGGAGAGGTGAAGGGCAGTGTTGTATGTTCTAAGCATAAACTTAAAATGGATGAAATCAAAATACCAAATATACAAGCATATCCACATAAACAACAGAGGTAAACACTGGGGAGTGGAGGATGGGAAAAAGCATAGTAGGAGAAGGGGAATTAGCACACACCCAAAACCTAGCAATAGTCTCAGATAAATCCACCAAACGCTTTCTCAAACAACCACAACAACTCACCATATCCTAAACCATAGAGCAGGAAGCTACCTCTGACAATGAGTGCTAGCCAGGACCCAGTTTATATAGGAGATGGGAGTGGCTATCAGTGAACAGCTGAGAGCCTTAATGCAGGAAAGCTTCCAAGAGCTCTCAACTGAGCAGATTAACCCCTGCACTGCTAAAAGAAATCTGCACGGTTTAATATGAAGTTGAAGTGCTTCTAATCAGTGCTGGAGTAAGAGAAATCAGATGCTGCAGTCTTTTCACTCCTCTCTGCCACGGTAAACCCATGACATTATTCTACTGTCACCTATTGTTGTGCCTGCTGTTACCTATTACTGTTCCTGCTGTTACCTATTGCTTTGCCTGCTGCCCCTCTTCAGCAGTGTATTATTCCCTCTTGTATCCTGCTATCTGTCACTTTTCACTGTGCGAGTGCTGTCCTATTTTTACTGTGCCTGCTACTAACTATTGCTGCACCTGCTACCCCCTTTTAAGTGAAAACTTCCCTCTTCTACTGTGCCTGCTGCTCCCTTTACAGTTTTTTAGCACTTGCTGCCCCCTTGTCCTCTGCCTGCTGCCCCTTTCCAGGATGTGTACTTTCCCATGTACTGTGCATGCTGCCCCCCTTTATAATATGTACTGCCTCCTTTAATGGTGTATACTTCCTTCTTATATTGTGTTTTTGTTCCCTTTTACGGTGTATTCTGCCACCTTGTTTTCTGCCTGCTGCCCCCTTTCAGAGCATATACTTCGGTCCTGTACCGCGCCCTCTTTTATAATATACTGTATGCTGCCCCCTTGAATACTGTACTGTGCCCTCTTTTATAATATATGCTGCCCCCCTCTTAAGGTGCATGCTGCCCCTTTTACAGTCTATGCTTCCCCTTTCCTGCCAGTGTTGCCAATCTGAATAATGGGCCCTATTTTTACTGATTGCCCAGGAGTTTCCATGCGGTTGGCCGCTCTGCCTGGAGCCCCCTTTGCATTGTGAATACCGCCCCTATAACTGCACCTGCTCCTCGCTCTGTTCTCACTTCCTCAGTAAACTACAATGTTTTTGCTTTGATTATAAGAAGATTGGGGTAAGGATGGGCCCATGACAGTAGGAGGGACCCTCAACACTGGGCAGCCCAGGGGTACCATAGTGACCTTCCTGCCTTTGACATTCTCCACTAGTGACAGATGACAGAAAAATAGCTGCACTTAAATCTGCAGCGTCTGCACCATCACCGATAAAGCCACCAGATTGCGGCTGGTTGTAATGGACCATTGTACTGACATCTACAGTGACTGCACTTTAAAAACTTTTGATCTGTGACTGAGACGAGATGGTCGTCAGTGGCAGAGACCTCAGCTGGGGGGGCCGATGTCTAGCACAACGAAAAATGGGCTCTGAATTAATTTTTGGAATTAGATACATTTAGGTACAGCAGAGCTGAGTTTGTTTTGGATTTAGATACATTTAGGTACAGCAGAGCTGAGTTTGCCATTGTTTTGCACATGGTAGCAAATAACGCCCTCTTCTTTGCTACATGAGTATTTCCAGGATCCATGATTCTACATCCCGACAAGTAACAAACTACACCGAATACACTGTATATCCTTCTGCACAGCAACCTCCGAGAGGATATTGGGGAATCGCTTAGGTAGCAATTCCATAACATTCGGTCATTAATGGGATCGCTCTCGTTAGCTGCGGGAGGCATCTGATAAATCCGTGGGATTAAGAAGTTCTGCAGCTTCCTTGTCTATCTCATCACACTATGAACCAGAGGGTTGTGTACTGAGGGATTCACTGACGGGGGGGGGGGGGGGGGGGGGGGGACACAGACAGGAGGTGGCCCTGGTGCAAAAACAACATATGGGCCCTTTGTAATCCAATAACTCGTCATGATGCGCAATCCCACCTGCTTTATAGATAGACGTCCCCCCCCTTTACCTCTTCAGCCCTTTTGTGGTTGCACCAATCATATGAGGGATTGTACTTTAAGCAATTGTCCAATATTTTGTAAAAGGGGCACCAAACTGGACCGATGTGATCCAGAAGATGTGAGAAGTACGGGACGTTACTTACCGATCTGATCAGCTCCTGTGTTATATCAATGCTTGGAGGGATTGGATATGATCTAGTAGATGGAGCTCATAGATCCTGATGGTTTTGGGTATTTCTGCAGCATCCGTAATCCGGGAACCTCCCAGTGTCACCTGTCAGTGACTTGTACATTCATCCAGTGGCTCTGGAGCCTCATTCAGTCTATTCCATAGAACAGGACCCCCAGCACCACAAAAGCCCCCCACAATCTGGACCGCCTTGTCTGGGGGGAGGGCTGTGCAGTCTCTGACATCCAGATCACTTCTCAACTGTCTTGTTTCTTTTCGAATCCAGTGTGTGCTGTCGTCAGCGGCTGTCAGTGAGGTCACGCTTCCTGTCAGGCTGCAGCTAAGAGGCTTTCGTAGGGAGAGATGCAGCAGAGCCGAGAGGGTGAGGCGGCAGCGGCGGACACAGACAGAAGAGGGCCCCTGTGCAAGAACAATATATGGGGCCCTTTGTAGGCCAATAGCTCATCATAATGCACAATTCCACCTGCTTTAGATGGAAAAATGGGGCCTCCTTACAGTCCTCACCTCTCGGGCCCCTGTGCGGGAGCACCAATGATACGTCCACCCCCGTTAGGCAGCATACTGTAACTTGTCCTGATGGTAAACCAGTAGGTTAAATTATAAGTGTATTCAAAAAGTTTTTAAGTTCTAAAAAGTTTTCTAAAAGTTTGACAACTTTCTAATCTACCTTGTGCACGGATTCGTCCCCATTTTTACAAGATGTTTAGCAGTGGCGATCATCAATGTATACAGCTGAGAAGTGGATACCATTGTATCCAGGCTGCACAATGCTCTGTGAGCTCAACAGCCCCCCCCCACTCCTGACTGATACATTGTAGCAAACCAGAAAAGAGATTTTTAGCAGAGGATGTCCTGCACTGGACACAATGGCGACCACTACTCTCCTGAGAGCAGGATTGCATAGGCACAGGATTTATATCATTCAAAGGCAGCAAGCAGAGATCGTGGTGAAGACTGTAAACTCGCAGGAGGCGATTCATCAAAGCTTTTTCTCCAGATTTATGGTGAAAAAAAGCTTTGAAAAGTCGCGATATTTTTGAGGTTGTGAAAACAAAAAAAGCAACTTCTTGTGCTTTCACATCCCGAAAAAAAAAGGGGGGTGCGGAGATGGGGCGGGATGGGGGCGACCCCCACTCATTTGCGCACCCACTAACCGCCTCACCTGATTCGTTAAGCTAAAACATGGTCCTCATCAAGACCGGCGAGGGAATCGCCATTCTTGATGAACTGCCCCCAATGATCTGTTTGCACCAGAATTATCATATAACACTTATTCAAAATGTTTCAAAAGTTTTCTGCAACTTTTGAAGTCTTTACCCCAGTGCCGGGGCAGCTATGCCAACACTGTGAAAAGTGGATGCACCTTAGCAGGAAAGGGGCCTGACTGAGCATGTTTGAGAAATTTATGCCAAAAAAGTTCCTGACTGGAGGACATTTATTGAGCCACATTCAGTGTTTGGTCAGTATTTTACATCAGTATTTGTAAGCCAAAATCAGGAGTGGAAGAATCAGAGGAAAAAATATAATATTGTAGACACACGTCACCACTTCTGTATTTATCATCCACTCCTGGCTTTGGCTTATAAATACTGATGTAAAATACTGAGGAAATACTAAATGTGTGAACACGGCTTTATACTCTGACACGAGAGCTGATAGAGGCGCCAAATTCATTAAGAGGCAAATCTTACTACAGATCGCCCCTCATCACATACTGACTGTAAGGCCCCATTCACATGTCAGATTTTATTATATCTTGTTGCGAAAAAACAGTCCGAGGTTCATCAGTGACCGGTGTCATCAGAGTCTGGTCTGTGTCATTAGAGTTTGGTCCGTGTCCTCAGAGTTTGGTCTGTGTGATCAGTATTTGGTCCGTGTCATTAGAGTTTGGTCTGTGTGATCAGCGTTTGGCCTGTGTGATCAGCGTTTGGCCTGTGTGATCAGCGTTTGGTCCGTGTCCTCAGAGTTTGGTCCGTGTCCTCCAAGTTTGGTGTGTGTGATCAGCGTTTGGTTCGTGTCATCAGAGTTTGGTCCGTGTCATTAGAGTTTGGTCCGTGTCCTCAGCGCTTGGTCCGTGTCATTAGAGTTTGGTCTGTGTCATCAGAGTTTGGTCCGTGTCATCAGAGTTTGGTCTGTGACATTAGAGTTTGGTCCGTGTCATTAGAGTTTGGTCTGTGTCCTCAGAGTTTGGTCTGTGTGAT